>NW_019272078.1:208233-305751 GCF_002738345.1 Cucurbita maxima | reverse complement strand
TTTTTCAAGTCTCTTACACATACAACATACATGGCTTTATATAGCCTCAAAATGAAACTACTAAAGTCATTCCAAGAGTTGTAACATTCATACTTAATGGCCATAATTAACCATTATGTAATTGTAACCTATAGTAAATAAAGTCTTAAAATACATAAATGAAATACAATAACTCTAAATTGTAACCCACCCAAAATTTATAACAATCAAACTTCATTCTTCTTCAATGTGGCATGAATTGAAACATCTTTTGATAATTTTGACAACCTTTTCTTCACATCTTCATTGAAGTATATTGTATGATTGATGTCTTTTGGTTCATATCATTCTCCACTTCTTCAAGAGGATCCGTCCTCGAATCTATTTGTGAAACTTTGCTGCAAAAAATAAGCTATGGAAATACAAAGGACCTCACAACACTCTCTCACGTGTATACACTCAAGGAATTTTAGGCCACCCTGTTTGCACTCATTTACACAAATGAATCTCTCATTCTCACCTCTCAAAATTTGAAATAGAGCAAAGATTGAATTTTGAATTCTAGGTCGATTAAAAATTAAAAAGATAAAAATAAATAAAAATCAAATTGAGAAGAAATGCAAAGGAAACATATATCCGATCTTGAGCCTGAAGCTCTGATACCAAATGATATGATATGGAACCACTACAAGGGGAGTAAGATTCGGATTACCTTGTTGATCGAATATCTCAAGGCAAGAACATTGTTTGAGATTCGAATCACTCCACAAGCAAGATCGATCATGTCTAGCTTGAATGATTCTTGTTGATCAAATATCTCAAGGCAAGAACACTTCCATGAGATTCGAATCACTCCACAAGCAAGATTGATCATGTCGAGCTTGAATGATTCTACATGCAACCTAAACTACATAGAATTGCAAAGAAACTTAGCCATTGGCTAAAGAAGAGCACAAATGCTTCTTTTTACTATATTTTTCAAGTCTCTTACACATACAACATACATGGCTTTATATAGCCTCAAAATGAAACTACTAAAGTCATTCCAAGAGTTGTAACATTCATACTTAATGGCCATAATTAACCATTATGTAATTGTAACCTATAGTAAATAAAGTCTTAAAATACATAAATGAAATACAATAACTCTAAATTGTAACCCACCCAAAATTTATAACAATCAAACTTCATTCTTCTTCAATGTGGCATGAATTGAAACATCTTTTGATAATTTTGACAACCTTTTCTTCACATCTTCATTGAAGTATATTGTATGATTGATGTCTTTTGGTTCATATCATTCTCCACTTCTTCAAGAGGATTCGTCCTCGAATCTATTTGTGAAACTTTGCTGCAAAAAATAAGTTATGGAAATACAAAGGTCCTCATAACACTCTCTCACGTGTATACACTCAAGGAATTTTAGGCCACTATGTTTGCACTCATTTACACAAATGAATCTCTCATCCTCACCTCTCAAATTTTCTAGTAGAGCCCAGATTTGATTTTTTTTTATTTTGGGTCGATTAAAAACTAAAAAGATAAAAACAAATTGAAAAGAAATGCAAAGGAAACATATATCCGATCTTGAGCCTTAAGCTCTGATACCAAATGATATGATATGGAACCACTACAAGGGGAGTAAGATTCGGATTACCTTGTTGATCGAATATCTCAAGGCAAGAACATTGTTTGAGATTCGAATCACTCCACAAGCAAGATTGATCATGTCGAGCTTGAATGATTCTACATGCAACCTAAACTACATAGAATTGCAAAGAAACTTAGCCATTGGCTAAAGAAGAGCACAAATGCTTCTTTTTACTATATTTTTCAAGTCTCTTACACATACAACATACATGGCTTTATATAGCCTCAAAATGAAACTACTAAAGTCATTCCAAGAGTTGTAACATTCATACTTAATGGCCATAATTAACCATTATGTAATTGTAACCTATAGGAAATAAAGTCTTAAAATACATAAATGAAATACAATAACTCTAAATTGTAACCCACCCAAAATTTATAACAATCAAACTTCATTCTTCTTCAATGTGGCATGAATTGAAACATCTTTTGATAATTTTGACAACCTTTTCTTCACATCTTCATTGAAGTATATTGTATGATTGATGTCTTTTGGTTCATATCACCTTGCTTCTGGACGTAGCCCTTTGCCACCAGACGGGCCTTGTGCTTCACAACTTCTCCTTTTTTTTTGCGCTTCAGTTTGAAGACCCATTTGAGCCCTATGGCTTGGTGTCCCGGCGACATATCCTCCAGACTCCACGTCTGGTTCTCGGTGATGGATGTCATCTCCTCCTGCATTGCCTTCAGCCAGCACGGGTTCTTTTCTGCTTCGGCGAAGGTGTTCGGTTCATCTGCACAGATGGCATGTAGTTCGGCCACTTCTTCGAGCTCGCGCACTGCCAGTTCAGGTGGCTCACCTCCTCCTACTAGGTCGTCCATCCTCCGGTACCTGGCCTCCAGATTAGTATCGTGATCGGCATCCAGCGTCGAATCCGCAGTCCGTGGTGTTGCGAATTCCACTGGTTCAGGGGTTGCACCAGCTGGCGGTGGTGACGGCTGTTGATGCCAGGCTTCTCCTTCTTCCGGCTTGGTGATGAGGTACTTCACCGTAAATTGATTTGGATTATGGTCTGCCTCGATCACGTCATTCCACTGCCAGAAGGTGCTTTCATCGAAGACGACGTCGCGAGACACGTGAGCTCGCCCCCTACAGGATCATATAGTCTGTACGCCTTGCTCCCGGGTTCATAGCCGATAAAGATGACCTTCAGCCCCCTGAGATCGAGCTTGGTGAGGTGGAGACATGTTACCTTCATGTATGCGACGCAGCCGTACATGCAAAAATGATGTACCGCTGGTTTTTTGTTGTACCAGGCCTCATATGGCGTCTTCCCGTCAAGGCTTCGGGTTGGTGACCGATTGAGGAGATAGACGGCCGTCATTACTGCCTCTCCCCAAAATCTCCCAGGCATCCCGGCCGTCACCAATAATGACCTCGCAGAGAAGTTTGGTTTCAAACCCCGGTTCAAACAGGAGAAGTACGCTGATGAGCACATTGAACTATCAGAGGCGCGCTCTACCACTGAGCTAATAGCCCGTCGTGCGGGCCCGCTATGCCAAAAGCGAGAGAAACCCCATCTCCCTTACTCGCGAACAGGATGGTGCCGCGTCCTTTGATCTCGACGACGGAGTCCGTGGATTTGGAATCGACAATGGGGACACTCGTCCTCCTCGAATTGTGCCACATGGGCCTTTTCGGCCAGATCTCTTTGTGGCTGGAGGATGCTCTCACCGATGTTGTCGCGCGGCATGGAGGAGTGAGTGAGGCTGCCCGAGATGGGCCCTACGATGTGTGTATTTTTACACTTTGCATTTTCTTCTACTCAAACCTGAGACCTGTGTGTTGTTAGATCGATGCTCTAACCACTTGAGCTATTCAACTTGTTTGTTGATAGGTTGGCTCCTCTGCAATGATATACATCGATGGCTTCAACCTGGCTCTGATACCACTTGTTGTTTTTAGAGAAATTCGGTGAGAGGAAATTGGTTGTTGGAAGAAAAAATGCGTAAAAAAGAGAGAAAGAATGACTGAAATTATGACTGCGTTCAAAATCAGGTAGTTTAATATTTTAAACAAATTTCCTATTTAAATATAAATTATCCTAAAAATGGCTGGAGAGTGGTCAACTAAATCTGTGCCACTCCCTACAAAATTGCGGTATAAAATTTTGGTGATCCATTCGACGTGTTTTGTCAAATGGTCAAACAGAGATATTCTAAAATCGTGTGAATAAGAAAAAACTGTAAAAACTCGGGTTTTATCTAACAACGAAGAACATAAGCGGTTGAATCAGAGTACTAGGGCTAGGGAAAAGAAAAAAAGTCATTCATCAGTACTTTCTTTACTGTGGATGATGTCGAAAGAGCATCTAATAGTTAAGCTTGTTCACTGAAGTGCCTTATTATTACGTACGTACGGAACAAAGAACCTTTTGACTCGACACGAGGTAATGCAATAAATAAGAAGCAACCCTCAGCCTCACACCCTCGCTCAAAGCTCCTTTACACTATAGTCTAGTATAGTAAGGGCTCGCGCCTACGCCTTTTTGCACGTACTCACTCATCTTTATCAGCCAGCTCCCTCTCCCTTCCGGTCAAGCACTTCTATCCTCTCCCTGATTGAAGGAGGTAAAGCAGCTTCCCTCCCTTGCCCTTGCTCAACCTCTATTTACTACGGACTAGGATAGGTTAGTTTTGTTCCCCTTAGCATCAAATGAAAAGATAGCGGATGAACGAACCAAACGCTCTTTAGTTTCAAAAGCATCCCCCCTTTCGATCCTGCCGAAGAAAGAGAAAAGAATAAGCAAGCTAGGAAGAGGCCCCTAAGCTCGCGAGAAGGAGAAGGGCTCAAATACAAAGAAAGGCAAGACACGTGTTAGAGAGGCACTAACAAGACAAGGCGCAGCAATCTAATGCACTAATGCTAATGCACGCTAACTACTACCCCTAATCTAATGTGCGACTACCACGCTATACTGTGCACCAATGCTGACACTATACGCTTTAGCCCTATCAGCAGCAGAGCTAGCCGGGGAAGAGAGAGAAGGTTGGTTGGGTTGCTCAGATGATGATGAAGACATAGGCAAGATAGTCACAGATGAGATTCCAAGAGGTTTGTATAAGATGGGCATGGAAGCTCTCCCCTAAAATCAAATGATTCTCGAGACGTACGCATTGAGAAGAAGAAAGACGCATAAGGTTAGGTTGCGGAATGTCCTCTCTCGTCGACCGGAAGAATAAGCAAGAGTGTGACTACTAAATGTCTGGTTAAGATCTTCTTGGTAGAATGATTCAGATTTGATTGGTCCTAGCACTCGTAACGAGACAAGTAGGTGTGGAGATAGGACGCGAGATGAATCACAAGGTCCCGCTGTTTTCAAGCATATATGAATGAGAGCTCGCCTTGCCCTAAACTCAAAACTATGTCTGAAGCTCTATCTTTTCTTTACCTTGCCGGCCTTCTTTATTCAATTCATTGCATGTCTTTTCTTCCTTCCCTTCTTTGACCTTTCTTTGGAACTCTAATCATCCCAGGAATCAGTAGTAGCTCCAAAGGACCAATCCACTCACTATGTGTATGGTAATCAGGTAAGCATTGTTCTTCCTTAACCTTCTTCTACCTTTGAAGATAGCAAGGGCATTGAAGCAATACCCGAGGGGATCAATCATTAAGGCAAGCCAAATCGTGGACAAGAAAGGAAAGAAAGCAGTCCGTGAATATAATCAATCCCTTCTCGATAGCCTTAGGAAGAGTGAATAGGCACAGTACAGGTTTAGATAGAAGAAAAAGAAAGAAAGAAAGTTGCCAATTCTCTTTCGAGCTAGTCTTCCTTTAACTATGGATGGAGATTCTAGGGGATAAAAGAAGAATCACATGTATGCGTCCTAAGCGTAGGCAAGCGAGAACAAGGGGAAGGGAAGAGAGTCTTTCCTTGATTTTTGGCATTCAGTAAGTAGGTCAAGCAGGAAGTAGCCTAATAAGTAGGCTAACTAAATAGAATAGGAAGGCATGTATGCTTTCTTGCCCTGAAACTCTGTTATAGGACGGAGAGGAGTACTGTATTGACCACTTTAGAAAATGCAAAAGAATCAGTCAGTGGCGTTTTCATCTCTTTTTTATATGCTCCTTAGGTTAAGCAGCAACCTCTTTGAGCTCTTACCGAATCCCAACAAACCCTATACCCTATATCTTGAGATCACAACTTCTTTCAAGGACAACTTTGAGAGAAGAACTTGTTTGTGGCTCCTTTTCATTCATTATTTCTTCACGAGCTTGTAGAGAGCCCATGAGTTGATCAATAGTAATGGAATCAAAATCTTTCTCTTTCTCAATAGCAACAACAAGATACATTGAATTTCAGATCACAGGATTTTTTGTTCAATTACTAGAACATACTCCAAATTCTCACCCGTATACACCCACGCATTTGATTAACAACAACCAATACTATTGACGAACAAAGAAAGAACGGACGAAAGCCTAAAAAAGAGAACGAATGAAGAAGGAAAGGTTGAATGAGTTTACCTAGAACAAGTACTGACCGGAATAGAGGTTAACGGGAAGGTGAAAGAAGAAGGAATCGGAGAATGAATCTTCAATCTTAGTTTACTGTGAAAGAACGGAGTTATGTCAAATTAATCTTGATTGAATTAGTCTTTCAAGCTGAATCAAAGGAAAGCTAAGAGAAGAGAACGAGTTTACCTCCTGAAATCAGATGTTAGAAAAGAAGAATCAGAATAACTGGGTCAGGTAAGAAATCTAATAATATGTTCAGGTTCAGAGTCGAAGACATGAAACCAAGTTGTAGAGGGGCAGGGTCGAAAACATGAAACCGAGTTGTAGAGGGGCAGGGTCGAAGACATGAAACCGAGTTGTAGAGGTTCAGGGTCTCAGACGCTCGACGAGAAAAGGGAGGAGAGGGTGTCGGTTTAGGTTTTCGCTTTTTATTAGTTTTAGATATTGGGTGTTGTAAGATACTATCAATCCAAGATTTAGTATTGTTTTGACGGCATGTCCGAGTGGTAAGGTAAGGCGTGGGCCTGCGAATCCCTATTTACCCAGTTCAAATCTGCTGGGTGTCGTCTCATCAACAAACAAAAGAATGGTAAAGACTTTGATTTAGAGCTGATATAACTTTCTCATTGATTTTCCAGGAGAAGACAAGCCTCTTTTCTTTCTCTTTCTCTTTAGATTTGCTTGATTCTAAGCATCGTTGGGGTTCTGTAAAATGCTATACATCCTTTCGTCTAGGTTTCGGGTTTCAAGAGAATTTAGTAGAGTAATGCTAATCGTTAAATCTTGCTGCTATGATAACCCTTCGACTCCGGGTGTCTACTAATTGAGTCTTAAATTAGGGAATCTCATTTGATTTTGAGTTACGGATAGGGAAGAAGATACTTTATATATGGACTCATGCATGAAAGTATCCGAGTGCTCGAGCAGTCAATCACTATTATATTGAATGGCTAATTTCCTTTTGAATCTTAAAGGAACTTCTTTTCGATAAGCTCTAGCATGTAATAGGTCATCCCACCTCCTGATTGTCTAAATAGGAGGAGATTAGATCAAATGAGAAAGGAATAATAGTATGGGTGGGTATGCAATAGCTAGTGGTTGATTGACTCTTTTTATACTCTTTTGTAATGTAATGAAATGCAGGAGAACAAAAGACTAGGTATGATTATTCCTACATGGTACTAATTTCAGACTTCCAAGAGTTTCCCCATCTCTTTCTTTGATTTGTACTTAATTTGATTATACTAGCATATAAGAACTTGTTATAATTCTATATTTGTGGATTGTTTCATCAATGGTGTTGTGCCCGAATCTCTTTTTGACTATGACGCTTTCCACTATTATTAGTTCATAATAATAATGAGTGAGCAATTATAGAATAATTCTTTTCTTTCTATTCATAGAGATAGGGGACATAATTCACATGGGGTAAGTCGTCTCGCTTGGGCTGCTTTAATGGTAGTCTTTATTCTCTTTCACTCAGAGTATGGGGAAGAAGTAAGTGGACTCTCTCTAGAAGTACTACTAATTGAAGAATGAAATTGTCTCGTATGGATTGTTTTTGGCTTATTTGATAGATCCTTCTGCAACTGATAGATCCTTCTGCAACCGAGCTCCATAACCGGGCCGTATTCCCTTCCCTTCACTAGGTGGAGTAGTAAGTAAAGGAATGAAATGAAAGAGAAATCTCCTTATTCGTTCTCCTTCCCCTTCTTCTATTTAGCTGGTTATTGATTCAATCCGTAACCTCTACCTATTTATTTTGATTCTTTATGAGTCAGGTTTAAGTACATCAAGACAAAAGGGAACCCCTGGCCTATTCTTCTGGTAAAGCTATTTGTTTGAAGAACCTGAACCGTTACCTGATTCAACTTGGTCTGTTGTTCTCTTTACTCCTTCCCCCGCATTGGCCTTCAAAGACTCTAAACCTCTCCCTGAACTATAAAGTCAAAAGATTAATAAGACTAATTTCACTCTTGACCAAGGTAATTAGTTAGCCAAGACTCAACTCCTTATTCTGGAACCTATTTCTTTTCTTTTACTGGGTAAAGCAGCTTCGCTCAATCACCTGTCAGTTTCACAGCTTCGCTCCTGCCCCTGTTGGTAAAGCAGCTTCGCTCCTCTCTCTCTATCTTAGTCTTTAATAGCTTTCTTTGTTTTATTCCTTGATGGAACTCATTCATTCTCCTGAACCTATTCGATATCTTTTATTTCCTCTCGCTTGAAAGACTCACCGAAGGGCTCATTATCCTTCACTACTTGTTCCGTTAGAGTTCTTTATTCTTGAATAATAAACTCATTCACCTTCTCCTGAAAGTGTTGAAAGTCAAGACAAAACTAAACATTCATTATCATTATTCTTGTCAATGCTCAAGATTAATTCTTTCTCGTTCACTCCTTCACCGAGAGCTTCTTTAACTTCTCTTTCTTCTCTCCCTACTTATTCTTTCATTTACTCTCTTGAACTAGGCAAAGTATATTCAGTAGCTCTTTTATTGACCGTGGTAATTTGTAAGTCAATCCTCAAGATTCGTTATCTTTCACCCCGACTCTGCTTCTTTCTCTTCTCCCTCTGGTAAAGGATATTCAATCCTTCTTTCAGCTATGATTATTTCTCCTCTTACTCCTGCCCCTTTCTATTTCTTTGACTGATTTGATTGAACTCGGTCGAGTGGGTTGGTTAAACTAGGTGAAGTATCTAATTCATTTACAAGATAGAAATATCTTCTTCTTTCAGCTATGATTATTTCTCCTCTTACTCCTTCCCCTTCAAAGACTGTATGTAAAGTGGCTGGTTGCGCTCCTCTCTCTTTCTTCATTGGGTAAAGCCGCTAATTCATTTACTCTGTCCCTGAAGGGTAAACAATTCCATTGCCTTATTCATTCGACTTAACAAGATGCATTCTCCGATTCCTTCTTGAACAGTAAACTCGACTCAATCACTATTGAACCTTTACAGTGGAGGGAGGATATTCAATCCTTCTTGAACTCCGAAACCCTATTTATTCCAAGACTCGGTCAGTAATTATTAAGTCAAGCCGAAACCTCAACCCTTTTCCTAATTGAACTCCTTTTCCTTCTGGAGCTGTTGAACACGTATTTCTTCTCTTCTCTTTCTCGTTGTTCATTGAACTCTTTTCTTTTCCTCTCTCCCTCTTGTAAGAAGGTTTCGTTATCCTTCCCCTGACCCTCTACTGCCTGAAAAAGCAAGTTTAGACTGAACTCCTTATTTCTTCTTGTTTAGGAACTGAACTTAATAACTTGTCCCTGATTTCACTGCTTCACTCCTGGATGGCCTATTACTGATGAACCAGATTGAACTCCTCTCCTTACAGTCTTCGCAGCTTCGCTCCTTCCCCTATATGCATTTATTATGGAATTGCTCTTTCTCCAATTCCTTCTTGAACTATCGAGTGGAACTATCTCTTTTCTTTTCAATCCCAGTAAAGAAAGACGAAAGAGTTTACGAACGGAACTACTACACCTATTCTTTCTTTCAGGAGGTAAAGCCTCAGGAGACGAAACATGCATTCTCCTTCATGAACCTCTCTCTATTATTTATTACCTTCCCCCTAACAAGCACCTATTTCTTTCTTCTCTTCCCCTCTAGCTGATGAAAAGAGAGAGACTGGATTAGACTGAACCTGATGGAGCTCTTTTACTTCCTCTCTAGTAAAGAGTCCAGATTAAGGATCCTTCTCTTTCTTCAACCACTCTGTCTTCGTCTTGTCTTCTTCCTTCATTCCGCTATCCTTCTCCTGTCCTTTACCCTTTATCTAACTAACCTGTTCTTTCTTTACAGTTCCAGTCAGAAATATATTAATGAGACATAACCTCTACAACTATCTCTCTTCTTCCCCTATGGATTCATACACTGATCTCTCTCCTGTTCCTACTTCCTCCTGAGCTACTTTTTCTTCTTGCACTCGGTCTCGCTCATTTCTTTGTTTGCTCTTCTTTATTCGTAAATAGGCTTTGATTATCTCCTTATTCATTTTCTTCTCCTTTTCGCTTTAGATTTGTAACTGCTGGCTTAACCTATTTATTCATTGTCTCTGTTCTTTCCCTTCAAAAGAGTAAACTGGAAATCTTAGCTTTGATCTTTCTCCTCTCGCTACTTACTCCCTTTTCTCTTAACCTTGCATTGTACTGATTGAAGTTACTCTCCTTCGTAAGATAAGAAAGATTAATGAGAGACAAGACTCAACTCAAGCTTAATTAGACTTTACAGTGAAAGAAAGAGTAAATTCATTAGCTATTGAACCTGAAAGTGTTGAAAGGAAAGACTCTACTCTCGATTCATTCTCCTTTACAGTGAAAGAAAGAGTCAATTCATTAGCTACTGAACCTGAAAGTGTTTCAAGTCAATCCTCAAGAGAAAACCTTCCCCTGAACCTGATTTCATTCTTGAATGAGGGTTGGAAATGTAAAAAAGAAGGACTCCTTATTCCTTCTCCTTCACTACTGAACTAGGAACAGTAAGAAAAGAAGAAGAAACCTGACCCTCGGCTTGGCCCCTTTCCGATTCCTCAACCGACACCCTTTTTCTTGTTGCTTGAACTTACTCTCCTGTAAGAAAGGAAAGACGAAAGACGAAACTAAAGAAGAATGAGACTGAACCTTCTCTCTCTCTGTCTTTGCTCCGTAACCTGTGTCAAGTATATTCTTTTCTTGAAGAAGTCAATCAATCCTTAACTACTTTCTTAGCCTAAAGAACGTATTCGATACAAGATTCATTCTTCTACTACTTTCAGGAGGTGTAAAGCTGCTTCTTCTCTTTCCTCTTCTTCAGCCTGACTCTTTATGATCCTAAACCACTACATGATCTTGAAATACTACTGTTAACTACTAATTATAATCTTGAACTACTGACTGCACTTCACTCTCTTCTTGCTTGGAAGGAACAAGTAGAGACTCAAGATCAAGCTAGCTAGCTACTGAACTTCACTTTAAACTCTTACACTTAACTACTGCATTGGAAAAGAACTGACTACTGCCTCTACTGGAAGCACTGACTACTGCCTATACTTGAACTTACTATTGCCTATACTTGAACTGACTACTGCGCTACTGGAAGAACTGACTACTGCCTACTTAGACTTCTTCCCTCTCCCTATTGTACTGAGATTCTACTTCCAATTGTCTACTCATTAAGCTCTATTCATTCCCTGACGAGAACAACCTATTTCAGTTAGTTACTACTTTTCAATCCTCTAAGTAACCTTACTTAACCTGCCGAGATAAGAAGAAGATTAGTTTAATTACGGAAAGTCCTCTCCTCTAAGTAACCGATGAGAAAGCAAGAGAAGAAGAGAACAACAATATTATGAATTACAGGAGGGTCAAGGTCAAGCTCATTCACCTCTGGAGCAAGAGAAGAGGAAGAAGATTATTACATTAGGGGAAAGAAGGGTCAAGGTCAAGCTCATGAACTTTTAGAGCACAAGAAGAAGAAGATTAATTACGAAAAGGTAATGCTACTAAATGAGACAAGAAGAACTACGAGATAATTAGATTACAGGAGGGGGAGAGTAACGCTAACCTAAGGTCTCGAACAAGAAGAAGAAGAAAGATTCAATTCATTACAGGAAGGAAGGTAAAGTAAGACCTGACGAAGAACAACTGAATTACAAGCAATAAGGGGTAAAGCTTACCTGATGAGACAAGAAGAAGAATCAGATTATTACATTACACGAAAGGGTTGGTCAAGTCCTCTCTTCTAAGTCACCTCTAGACCAAGCTACCAATATTCATTACATCTGGGAAAGGGTGTAAAGCTAATAACCTAATAACGTCTGGAGAAGGCAAGCAACAGGCAAGGAAGAACAAGATATTCATTACAGGCTGGCTGGAAGGGGTCAAGTTAACCTAACGTCTTCGAGCAAGCCAACAACATTTTAAGGTCAAGTACCCTCTTCTAGTCTAGAGCAAGAACTAGATTTACATTACAGGAAGGGTAAACGTACCTGACGTCTCGAGAAAGAGAAAGAAGAAGACAAGATATGAATTACAGACGGAAAGATAAACTCATGAACCTACAAGAGGAACAAGATTTATTACAGATAGAAAGGTCAGGCTAACCTTTCTTTACAATTTGCTTCATAGTCTTTAGTTAGAGAATCAATCAATCAAACTTACCTGCTTTGGCTTAACTGCTCACAAACTTACCTGCTTTGGCTGGCTTGGCTTAACCTGTTTCTTCATTCACCTATTCGTCTTGAATTGACTTTCTTGTAAACTTATGACCCTTCCCATGAACCTTGTCCTGAGTTTAACAAGAGAAGGGAGACTCAACAAGCGAAATTAGAGATTGTAATAATAAAAAGGAGAACCTATTTCTGTCTTACCTGTCGAAAGAGAGAGAACTAATTAACACCCCTAGTAGTACGATATGTATTCCCTGACCGAGATTCATCAAGTAAAGACTAAGAAGAGAGTTTTCGGGCCCGGGCTGGGCTATCTTGAATTGCTTGCTTTTACTCCTTCCCTACTATTCCCTGAACTATTGATTGATTAATGATCTGTCACAGTTAGTCTCGACTTCACTCTTTATTATAGAGAGTGTATGGGTTAGGCCGGACTATTATATATTGATTGATGCTTTCTTTCTTCCTTGGTGTGTTGGAAGGAAGAGGCACTGACCTAAAGATTAATTAGAGTTTATAGTCAGGACAGCGTAAGTAAAGAAGCGTTATCTTTATCCCTTACCTTAAAGAAAGAGAAAAAATTGATTGTCAGATAGCCTCCTTACCTCCTCCCTAACTAAGAGAGATAACTAGAACTAACTATAAAGATAACTAACAGTTGCCCGCGCCCCTCTCCTCCTTTTTCTTGTCTGTCTGCTTCGCCCCTTCCTTTTCCTTGTCCGATATGTATTCTTGAGATTGAACTAGGTAAGTCAAAAGCTAGAATGAAGAACCTGCCCTCAAGAGGAATCAGTTTCTTTACGAGTCAATGAGAGATTAAGCTCCTAAACCAGAAGTCTTACCTGACGAAGAAGCTAAACCAACCGAGACTATCCTATCCTTAGTGAAAGACTAAAAGTCAAGAAGGCTTAGAGTGAGAGTTTACCTTGCCCAAAGTCAAAGGCAAAGAGAACCAACCTCTGAACCGTACCAGGAGGAAGTCAAGCCGAACCATTCTTTCTCGTTTACTCTTACACCAGATTGCTCAAAGTCAAAGGCAAAGAGACCTCAGTTAAAGAGAAATACTCCGTCTTCCTAATCGTTTACTCTTACACCTGATTGCCCAAAGTCAAAGAGACCTCAAACCGTAGACACTAGAAGTGAGTGTGCCCATTCACCTATCTATCTATCTATCTTATAATGGAATTGCCAGCCCCGGACCTCTGATCTTCTCGTCTTTCCGTCTGCTCCACCACGCCTCGTAACTATTACTTTCTCTCTCCTTTAACTGTCGGTAAGATATTGATTTATAGATTCTCCTTACCCGATGGTCTTCTTTCTTTCTTTCTTTACTTTACCTTACTTTACCTTTTCTAGTGTTTGATTGAAGTGTTGAAAGTCAAGCCTAAAGATTCATTCTACGGAACGAAATCACTATTCTATACTTCCTTAATTTACCTTAGCAGGTCTTTGATCAAGTCAAGACTCAGCAGCAACTGAAAGAGAAAGAGAAATTCAAGACTGAACAGAACAAGACTATTACACCGAAACCTAAAACCATTCCCTATTCTATATTGACACTTACGACTTAGTATCTACTTCTTTCACTTAGAACTCTATACTTATTATCCTACTCCCTACTACTTACATTACATTTAGAACTCGATACTCCCTATCTACTTTAGATTAGACCTACTCTCTACTTGAACTTAGAACTACTTACTCATTAAGGAGCTAGCTCTCCTACTCATTAATTAAGCTCTACTGCCTACAAGCTGCTCTATGTCACAACCATAGTATGAAGAGAGTAGGTTGTGACCCTCACGCCATGACAAGTAAAGGGGCGTCCCTCAAGAGACGCCCCATCCGGCCATATGCGAGCCAACATATAAGAATGCCATGATGCGATCGAGGAGGACGATGCATCATCCAACACACCACCACGCAAAGTGAGTATTGAAGATATATATTGAGACATAAGCATAACAGAGACATCAGCATAGACATGAAGGACAAGATAGGCTTGTTGAAGGGCCAGGTAGGGCCCCGAGCCTTAACCTTAAAAGTCAGGGTTTCGGAAGGAATTTGGACATGCGGTTCGGGAGTTAAGTCCGTCCATATGAAATATGAATGCTCGCCAAGTTTTGTGTCAATCGGACATTGGAAGGACAATGCACGACATCGTATGACACCTCACCAAAATCATGTCTACACCTAGTAGAATGAAAATGGCTCAAAATGTACTATAGGAGGTACCATGGTGTTAGCTCTCCACCACCCCTGGGCCCTGTGGCCTAAGTGAGCTACCCTGTGGCACATACGTGTGTCACAGTGTGGGCGAGCGTGTCGAGACGAATGTCTCGGGCGACTTCCTTTGAAATGGGTTTTTGAAGGACAGTACCAGACGGCACGGGTGTGCCGGTATTGCGCCCTAGCCCGCGTGTTGGAGGTTGCTACATACACCCGCTATCTAGGACGGTATCCGTAAATGACTCGGCATGGGCACGGGAGGGCCTATGCCTCGATAGAACCCAGATGGATGGATGTTCGGGAAGTCCCGATGAGATGAACGACACGCGGGCCCATTCTCGATGGCATGACCGAATGAGTTATGATGGCCGACGACATCCCGAGACTCGGGATGGCGCCAAGACATATGGACCCTATCGATGGGGATCGAGATGACAAGATGAGATGCGATGTTATATTGAGAGACCTTGGCCCGAGTAGAGGCAAGGTCGAGCCGAATGAGTTGGTCTAGCATAGAGGCAAGTCGGATGTGTCGCTAATGATTGAACATACACGCACAGGCGACGTATGTGGCTGAACAAGCTTGGATTCCGCACAAGCGATGCTCGATTGGCGAAGACAAACCTCGCCTAAGGTCCGACGAAGCCACAAAGCCGGGGCAAAAAATACATATGGGGCTTAATTCTCCTTAAGGCTAGTCGTGAGCGTGTATAGATCACGACGCCGCACGGTCAAGAAGGTAGGATCGTGACACTCTACTCTATTCCTTGATGAGGATAACCTATTATGTTACACCTTTTCAATCCTCTAACTGAGGAGAAAGCAAGAGAAGAAGATTTATTACAAGAGGGTAATGCTAACTAACCTAACGTGACGAGTAAAGAAAGACTGAACCAACAACACAACTTATTCATTCCGTAAAGCAAGAGAAGCAGATAGGAATTACTACATACATAAGGTCAGTCAAGCTCACTCATTAACTTACCGAGAAAGCAAGACAAGAAGATTTATTACATCTGGGAAGGTAATGATGCTACTATAACACTCTTACTTAATAACCTAACCTATAACCCTTACAACCTCTATAGAAAGCAAGAGAAGTAGATATTGCAAATGAAGTAAGTATTGCAAGAGAGGTAGATATGAATTACTACAAGAAGGTCACAGTCAAGCTCACTCATTAACTTGCCGAGAAAGCTGTAAAAGAAGAAGAAAGAGATTGATTACATCCCGGCGGAAGGTCATGCTACTAACTTGACGAGACAATAGGAATAACAAGATTTATTACAGGAAGGAAGTTCAAGCTAACCTCTCTCTAGTCTAAAACAAGATGCAAGAGTATGAGAAGGAAGCTCAAGTAAGACCTGACGAAGGAAGAACAACTGAATTACAAGCAAGAAGAGGTAACTCACCTGATGAAGAGAAGAACTTAATTGACATTACATACAGGAGTTACCTCAGGAGCAAGCAAGAAGCAAGCCAGCCAACAGCATTCATTGCATACTAAAGAGGTCAAGCTAACCCAACCTGACAAGAAAGAAAGCAAGCAGCAGACAAGCAAGCAACCAACCAAGTAGGCAACAATAACATATTCAATTCATTACACGAGAAGGAGTCAAGTTAACATAACCTGACGAGAAAGACAACTACAACATTAAAAAGGCAGGCAAGCTCTAGCTAGTCTCGAACAAGAACTAACTACAAAAAATATGATTACTACATATGGAAAGCTCAAGCTGACGTGACGAACACAACAAGATTACGGAAGGGTAAAGCTGACCTAACGTGACGACAAAGAACAAGAGAAGATATTCATTACATACAAAACAGAAAGAGAAGTTGCTCACTCACTCACATATAGCTACTATAGAGCAAGCAAGAAACCAAGCAAGACAAACTAGAAGATGAATTACATACGGAAAGGTAGTAAAGCCAATCTAACGTAAGAAGAACTGCGGATACATTCCTACGGAAGGTTCATTCAAGCTTACCTGACAAGAAGAAGAGCATTAGACATTACAGAAAGGTCAGTTAAGCTCCAGCTATTTTGGAAGAACACCATTTCCATTACAGAAAGGTAAAGCTACAACTATTACGGAAGAGCTCCATTTAGATTACAGAAGGGGGTCAAGTTACAGCTATTCCGGAAGAACAAGATTTACATTACAGAAAGGGGTAAAGCTTCAGCTATTATGGAAGCATTTTACATTATGGAAAGGTCAAGGCTGGCTAATCTAACGGCTAGAACAACAACAACAACAACATTTACTACATTACAAAAACAAGAAGGTCAAGGTCAAGAGCAAGAAGGTCAAGGTCAAGCTACTAACCTTCAAAGAACAACATTTCCATTAGGGAAGGTTCAAGCTTTAGCTATTCTAAAACAAGAAGAAAAAGAACATTTATAGGAAGGTTCTCAAGTTCTTGCTAGTCATGAGCAAGACAAACATTTACATTTACTAGGTAAAGTAATCTAACGTCATGAACAAGCCAAACAACAAGACAAGATTCATAACATACGGAAAGAGAAGCAGCTGCTCACTGACCTATAGAGCAAGCAACCAAGACAGACAACAAACAACATTCTAATTACTACGGAAGGATAAAGGTAATCTCTACTAATCTGACATCAAGAAGAACTATTGATACATAAATTACCACAGAAGGGTCAAGCTAACCTTATGTCTATAACAACAACAAGAAGATTAATTACAGGAAGGTAAAGTAACCTATCGAGGAGAAGAACAACATCATCATCATTACTACAAGCAAAAGAAGGGTAACGCTAATCTCTAGTCAAGAGGAGCTGCGGATACACGAGTTACTAGGGAAGGGTAAAGCTTACCTCTAGTCTCAAGAGGAGCTACATATAGATTACGGAAGGGTAACGTTTCCCTCTGGTCAAGAAGAGCTACATTTAGATTATGGCCAGGTCAAGTTTCCCCTAGCCATGAAGGAAGAGCTACGTTTCCATTATAGCCGGGTAAAGCTCTAGCTTGTCTAGAAGGAAGAAAAAGATTTACATTACGGCTGGGCTCTAGCTAGTCATTACAGAGGGGTAAAGCTTACCTCTGGTCAAGAAGAACTACGGATACATTACGGGCAAGAAGGTCAAGTCTTCTGACGTGACGAACAACAACAATTTACATTACGGAAGGGTAAAGCTCTAGCTTGTCATGAGCAACAACAAGATTTACATTACGGCCGGGCTCTAGCTATTCGAGAGCAAGAGCTACATTTCCACTACAGAAAAGAAGTGAAAGTTACTAACCTTTAAAAGAAGGTCAAGTTACTTTAAAAGAAGAAGGGAAGGGTAAAGTTACTAACCTTTAGAAAGAAGAAAGGAAGGGTCAAGTTATAACCTTTAAACGAAAAGAAGAAAGGGTCAAGTTATAACCTTTAAACGAAAAGAAGGAAGGGTCAAGTTTTAACCTTTAGAAAGAAGAAGGTCAAGTTAAGTTACTAACCTTTAGAAGAGAAGACGACAACAACAACATTACAGGAAAGTCAGGTAAAGTTACTACCTTGACAAAGAGAAGATCAATAACAAGATTTACAGTAAGGAAGGTAAAGCTCTAGCTAGTCTAGAACAACTACATTCATTACATACTACAGAAAGTTCAAGTTAAACTCTATTCATGAGCAAGAGAAAGGAACAAGAAAACAAACAACAAGATGAATTACAAGCAAGCCTGGTAAAGCTAAACTCTATTACAAATATAAATATAATAAAGAATATTGATATATCTCTCCCCCCTTGACCACTTACGATATTTCTTTGTGATTAAAATGAGATTTCTTTGTGATTCAAGATTTCTTTGTGATTGAAAAAGGACTAGATATTGATTGATTCGCTAGAGTGAACTGTCAGACTAAAGCCGGTGTTTGAATAACTAGTCAAAGTAACTGCAAAAGAGGAAGGAATAGTTTTTGTTTCAAGACTCAAGAGCAAAGGCTTAAGCAAGATGTGTTCACTCTTTCTTTCCCCTGTCCCGTAACCAGATAGAGAATTTGTATTCTTTGTTTGCTTTACCTGTTAAAAAAAGTATTCTTAAAGGAAAACTTGGTCTTTGTTATTCTGTCTGGCAGCTTCGCACTTTAGCTTAGCTTGTCTCCTTAACTCTTTCCTTCACCGTCTTTCCTCTCTCTCTGGACGTAACCTCTTTCTTCGTAGGACTTAACATAACTAACTACTCTCTCTGCTTAACGTAACTAACTACTCTCTCTACTTATTAGTCTCTAATTGACTCATTATAGACTCAACGCCTCTTTCCTTGTCTGCCCCTTCTTGTACAGTGTAAGATGAAGAGGAGGGTCAAGCTCATGAACTAGTCTCTATTAGTGGAACCTCGTGAACGGGGCTTTAGCTATTCTAGAACAAGAGAAAGCAGTCTTCAAACTAACTTAACTTAACTTACCCCGTATTTGTGTTCTTCTGCAATCCTAAGTAAGGCTCCACAACGAACTCTCATCGGGTATTTCTACTTACACCGAAGAGGATCAGTGAAGGTAAGCTGATTCCGATATCCTTGGAACAAGTAATCTACTCCTTAACTCTCTTTGTAATTATCCTGAACTCTTTTATTTCTCTTTAACTCTCTTTCACCTGACTTGGATGGAAAACTAGAAACTCTTTCACCTGTGACCTGAAAAACTATTAACTCTTCTTTCACCTGCTGCCCTGTAACCACTAGAAGAAGGAAGAAGTGTCTTCGCTCCGATCGATTGATTCCTAGTTAGTTCGCTAGTTCGTTCACTCCGTCCGTAACCTATCTTTTGCTTATTCTTAATTCCTTTCCAGTGGAGAATAAAAGGAGAGCAAAGATTAATCTAATCAGACTTGCTTGCCAAGAAGCTACTTACTCTCTCTCTTGATTGAAGAAGGGGTAAAGACTACACTTGATCTGCTGCTCTTCCTGCCCTCTCCTCTCCAATCTCTTCCTGCCTTCTCCTCTCAAATTACAAGAAGGGTAACTACAATAGGGTTTGAACTAGCTCCCTCACTAGTATTACCCGAGCTAAGCTACTTCATTCAATCTGGAGGAAAGCTCTTTCTTACCTAACCTACTTCACTTCACTCATTCAATCCGAAAGTTCTATTCTATTCCATTCCATTGCTGTAACCTTAATACTCTGTCTATTCGATATTACCTTCCTTTAGAGTATATTGTTAGTTACCTTTCTTTGTTAGTATAGAGTTTAGTTACCTTTTTGGTATATTGATGTTACCTTTTTAGTTAGTATATTGAACAACAAAGTAAAGAAGATTGACTAAAGCTTCACCTTAAACCAAAGAACAAGTAATAAAGCCAGAAGAGAGTTCGTTTATTGGTTTCTAGTCTTTAAAAGGAAAGAGGGTTAGAAGCTATCCTTTCTTCTCTTGTCTTCTTTACATTCTCTTTATTAATTAACTCGCATATTCAATACTTGCCCTATGCGCTTCTTTCTTTACAGTCTTTGTTTGAAGGGAGACTAAGAAACGGGTTAAACTTTGTAATAGGTGTTTGTTTACGAACTGAACTACTGAACCAACAAGCTAAAGACTGCAGCAAGAGAAGATTCATTCTCCTGTACGTTCTTTCCAATTAAAGACTAGTTTTAGGAAGAAGAGTAAAGACTGTGAACCAACCAACTACTTAATCATTCATTCAATCCTTAAGCAGGAGAAGGAGGCGGGCGTACTAAAGAACCATTAATTCATTCCATTTCCTTAGTTATTTACTTTTTAGGTAATATATCTAATAGAAAGAATGGTTTAAGGATGTAGGGAAGAAGGAGGTGTAAACTACAGATACTGAGACTTCCTGAAAGTCAAGACTAAAGAGAGTTAGTTTACTGTCTTTGAATAACTAGTCTAACTGCCTGCATTACTAAGCTATAGTGCTTCATTCAAGACTCTCCTTTAAGCTCCTCTCCTACTGATTGATTGACTGAGCATTCACTCTTTCTTTCCCCTGCCTTTGATGATTGACTTTATACTCTTTGTTTGTCACTGTCAAAGTCTTCTTTTTACTGTCAAAGTATTCTGTTGTTATTTGACTCTTCTTTTCTTGTCTGTCTGCTTCACGCCTTACCTTAGCTTTTATCTTCTACTCACTGTAAGATTAAGCATTCAATTCAAGTTATTCACTTCGTAACCTATGTTCTTCATTCATTCAATCATTCTCTTTAACTAACTAACTAACTACTTAGATACTAACTAGCTACTTTTTCTAGATTGAAGTACTTTCTCTGACTGAACTCCTCGTCGGTAAAGGGTAAAGAAAAGGATGGATATGGGGCTTCTTTCTTTGCTTCTGCTTTATTGATTGAAGAGTAAGCGCGTAAACTAAGACTGAATCATTAGACTCACCACCTCTTTCCTTTGTCCCTGATTGAATTGTAAGCGAAGAAGGGGGTCAAGCTACTACTCTCTATTAGTGGAACCTCTCCACTGAAAACCTCTCCTTTACAAAATGAATGGATTGAAGAAGAAAAAGAAAGTCAAGACTCAACCGAAAACCTGAACCTCGTTTTCGCTCCTCTTTATTCTTTCACTGATCTTGATCCTGAACCTCGGCTTCTCTCTTGAACAGGACATATGATATGGCGCCAGTCTCTCATCTATTCTTTCCTTCACCAAATTGAACAAGGTAAAAGAAAAAGGAGAAAGGAAAGATGAATTAGAGTTAGAGTTTACGAACTGAACTCCTCATTCACTCAATCACCTCGGCTTCTCTCCTTTAGTCTTAGTTCTAGCTTTGTTTTATTCCCTTCCTTCTTTCACTCTTGAACTCGGGTTGAACTATTCTTTCTCTGATCCTTTCAAACACTCTTTTACTCTCCTGTAAGAAAGTCACGATGAAACGAAAGAAGAATGAGACAGAACTAGAACTAGCTGGCTTGCTTTCACTTCTTTTATTCATGAGACAGAACAGGAAGATTCATTCTTGATCTGATCTTGACCCTGAACCTGAAAGTGTTTCAAGTCTTAACTCCTTATTCATCATGATTCTTTTATTCATCATTCTCCTTTTCCTATTTATTCTTGAACTGTAAAAGAGAAATACTCAAGATTAATTCTTTCTCTTCCCCTGCCTGAAAGTGTTGAAAGTCTCGACTCAAGATTCATTAGACAGAACTTTCAGTCAAGACTCAACATTTCATTAATTAACCTGAACGGGAAGGAAAGACTCCTTATATTCAGTAGCTCTTTGATTAAACTCACTCTTTTACTCATTCTCCCTGAATAGTAAATAAACTCGGGAAAGAAGGATTGGTTCATGAACCTGCCTGACCCTTCCCCTCTGCTTCCTTCATTATCCTCAACCTCTACCTTCCCCTTTTATGATATTCCCTGACCTGATGGACTCCTGAACCGATATTCCCCTCAAGCTCCTCTCCTACTGATAGAACTTGGTAAATAGGCTTCTCTGCTTCACCTCTATTCCCTCTTTCTTCTTTCACTCGGTTAATAGGATAGTATTGTTTCTTTCTTTCTTTCTTTCTTTCTTTCTCCTTCACTCAAGAACTTGTCCCTGGACTCCTTATTCTCCTCTTTGACTCTCTATTCCCTTCGCTCTCTCTCTTTTCTTTACAGGTGGAGTTTGTTTGTATTCTTACCGGTCTTTACTTAGATTCCTCAGCGGAAAGATTCTAATTATAAGAAAGTCTGATTGGTTAAGACTTCTCTACTACTATATTCCTGGAGTGACTTCTAGTCTTTCTTTCACTAGAGCCACTACCCCCTTGACTTAACCAAAGATAGAATTATTGACTGAAGGTAGGAGATTTAGACTCTATTACTTGGCTTCCTTCATCTCAGCAGTATTTACTTCTTCGATTGTATGATTTTATGGCCTAAACTTATACATCAAAGGCAAATCTTTCTTCGTCAATGTCCCTGTCCGGAAGTGGAGTCTTATGTTCCAAAAACAGTAAATTAAGAGCTCTATTTTTGTGCATTCATTCCGTACTTAGAACTTAGAAGTAGAAAGGCTTTGTGTGTACGCCTTTCTGAATGAGTTGCAGTCCAGGCGAAAATGGAACTAGGGTTAGCTTCAAGCTACTTATGACTAAATCCCATAGAATCTCTTCCCATCCACTAATAATCAAATCTAAGAATATCAGCCTGTAATTAACTTAATCTTCGCCTCCTTAATCTGATATGGCAGCAAATCAGTCTAAAGTCGCTGATTCTCACTTTTGAGTTATAAGCTAAGCTAGCATCAAAATTCTTATCTCATCAAATTCCTTCATCTGTTAAATGTTAAAGGAGCCAAGGAAGTCTTATACAGCAAGTAGTTATAAGAGAAGGCGAACCAGAAATCACCACGACGGGAGAAAGAGCAGCGAGGGAGACATAGGCTTAAGTTAGACCTTGAGGTTAAGTCAATAGGGTAGTCATTAGGTACGTATCTAACCAACCACTATGGTATATTGATATGAACCACGACCAAGGAATTTCCATACCTGAAGGTCCAATTACAAGGACGAGAGCTAAGAAGCTACAACAAACCTTATACAGTTATATTCAAGCTATGATGAGCTCATCAAAGGAAATTCTAGAAGACGCTGGAGACCTCCCTTATATGTTGTGCAAAGTTGAGCTTCAAGAAAGAGATGAATTAAATGCACTTTAAGTTGCATTTAATGAACTCCACTGAATTTATGAAACTAGTCCAAGGATGAGTCAATAAGCACATTTTATTAATTGCATTATTTTATTATAGTATAAATATTTGTTTGTCATATTTAAGCTAGTTTTAAATATAGGAGTTAAGATTATATTGTAACCCACATAGGTTACTATATTCCACCATTAACTAGCCATATTAATATGGAGGTTATGGGTATTTTTCATTTACTAGCCCATTTAATTTGGGAGTTATATATCCATAGGTTAAGGTTGTAAGGGCTATATAAAGCCTTCTTTTCTTTGATTAGACATCAGATTTTGGANTTAAGAATAGAATTTCTATTTTAGCTTTGTTGAGAGCTAAACTTTCTTTGCAAATTCTTGTGTTTAGAACTTGAATGTAGAGTCATTCAAGTGGTATTGATCAAACCTCTTGTGGAGTGATTCGAATCACGAGTTTAGAAACGAGTTTTCTTTACTCTTGATCTTGATCATCAAGGTAATCCGTTCCATACTTTCCCTTGGGTTGATTTTCCATATCATTTGGTATCAGAGCTTCAGGCTCAAGATCGGATATATGTTTCATTCTGCTTATCTCTTTTAATTCTCTTATAATTTTTTTTTTCTCAGTTTGGGTAGAATGTTCATGTTCTATCACAAAAATATATAACAAAAAAAAAAAAAAATCTTATGTTCTTTAAAGTGTTAGATCTGGATCTTATCAACACTTTGTTCTTCTTTAAGATCTTCTAAATCAATTTTCTTGTTGGTAAATTGATTATATTTTACCAATCAGAAGAAAAAAAAAAAAAATCATTGAAAGAAAGAAAGCATATTGATGTTAAATGTCTTTTGTTTTTTTTTTCCTCTTGATTATTATATGTAACTCTCATATGTTACTACGTCTACATTAGTCCTTAATCATTTTCTTTCTTTAATTCGTTTCTTTGTCGTTATTCGGATTGCTCCTTCAATACCCTTGTGTATGTCTTGAGTGTGCTGTCTATTCACTTTGAATTGCACTTAGCTCTATAACATAGCTTGTCTCACATCCCAATTTGTTTTTTGGAGTGTGATTTGTGTGGGCTCAATTGTGAGGGTGAGTTTGTAAGGGAGTGACACATTGATTCGAGTGTTGAGTGCTAAACACGAGTGAACTACATTTACTAGTGAATACACGTGAGGGAGTGCTTGTGAGGTCCTTTTTTTTCTTTCTTTTACTTTTTTTTTTTTGTAGCATGGAAAATCCAGAGGACAATACTAACATTACTGATGCACGATTGAGAGAAGCCCAACAACGAACCATGGAAAGACTAATTCGAGGAATAGAAGAGTTGACTGATCGAATAGGCAGATTGGAGATTCAAAATCAAGCTCGACAGAGGATTCCACTACCTACGCCCTCAACCGATACATATGAGGGCGACAATTCTGATCACCACGAGGATAATCCACATGTGGTTGGTCATGGCTTGATGCAAGGGAGAGACCATGGAAGAAGGTATCATAATTTACAACAACGAGTTCCTTATGATGATAGAATTGATCGTAACGTGGGGAGCATCAAATTAAAACTTCCCAAGTTTTATGGCACAACCGATCCAGAGGAGTACCTTCAATGGGAGAAAATGGTGGAGTCGGTGTTCAACTGTCATAATTTTAGTGATGAAAAGAAGGTACTGTTATGCATTGCTCAATTCAAACAATATGCTCAAATTTGGTGGGATAAATTGATGTCAAGTAGGAGAAGAAATCTTGAAGCACCAATTGATTCATGGGTCGAGTTCAAAGAGTCCATGAGGAAGCGTTTTGTTCCACAATATTTTCACCGGGACATGGCGCAAAAGCTTCAAGCATTGAAACAAGGACGCAAATCTGTGGAGGATTATTACAAGGAGATGGATACATTGATGGATCGACTTGAACTCGATGAGGACATGGAGGCTCTCATGGCGCGGTTTCTTAATGGGTTAAACACAGAGATTGCGGACAAGACTGATTTACAGCCTTATTCTAATATTGAGGAGTTGTTGCACATTGCAATTAAGATCGAGAGGCAAATCCAACGAAGGTCTCAACGGTATTCTTCTAAAACTTTTCCCAATTCTACTTCTACATGGAAAAGGGATAGTAAGAACATTGATTATACGCATAGAAATCAAGAGATTAATGTGAAGCCTCAAGCTAAATTTGAGAAAGGGGAGAGTTCTAGAACAGGGAAAGAAAAAGTAGAAAAGTCTAATGTTCGAAATAGAGATTTAAAGTGTTGGAGATGTCAAGGGGTAGGACACTATAGTAGAGATTGCCCAAATGCAAGAATTATGACCATCAAGGAGGGAGAAATTGTTACGGATGACGAGGCACATGACGACATAAATGAGGAAACTGATGAGAGTGAGGAGTTTAGTGAAGAGGACCCTACACATATATCTTTGGTTACTCGACGAGCTCTAAACACCCACATTAAGGAGGACGGCCTAGACCAAAGGGAGAACTTGTTTCAAACTCGGTGTCTTGTTCAATCTGTACCATGTAGTGTTGTAATTGATAGCGGTAGTTGCACCAATGTTGTGAGTTCCATTCTGGTCAAAAGACTTAATTTAAAGACACAACCACATCCAAGACCCTACAAGCTTCAATGGTTGAATGATTGTGGGGAAGTACGGGTAACTCAACAAACTCTTGTTTCCTTTACTATTGGAAAATATGTTGATGATGTTTTATGTGATGTTGTATCCATGCATGTCGGAGATTTACTACTGGGGAGGCCTTGGCAATTTGATCGTCGGGTAATGTATGATGGGTATGCAAATCGATACTCTTTTACTCACAACGGTAGAAAAACTACTCTTATTCCATTGTCTCCAAAAGATGTATTTATTGATCACTGCAAACTTGAAAAGAAAAGGCAAGAGGCTGATGCAAAAGCAGAGATTGAAAAAGAATCAAGTGAAAAAAAGAGCTTGAGGGAAAAGCAAGAGAGTAACACTCAGCCTAGAGAAAAAAAAGAGAGAAAAGCCAAATCAGTAAGCTTGTATGTTAGATCAAGTGAGGCTAGGAATGTTTTGATCTCTAACCAGACTATTCTTGTACTTATGTGCAAGGGATCTTGTTACTTTACTAACATGCTTAACCCTTCTTTGCCTAGTGATTTTGTTGTGCTTTTGCAAGAGTTTGAAGATTTATTTTCCGAGGAGAAGCCTAGTAGTTTGCCACCACTTAGAGGGATTGAACACAAGATTGACTTCATTCCTGGCGCGCCCATTCCAAACCGACCAGCTTATAGGACTAATCCAAAGGAGGCTGAAGAGATACAAAGGCAAGTAAGTGAACTCCTTGCTAAAGGGTATGTACGTGAAAGTTTGAGTCCTTGTTCTGTTCCAGTTATTCTTGTACCTAAGAAAGATGGTTCTTGGCGTATGTGTGTTGATTGTAGGGCTATAAACAAGATAACTATAAAGTATAGGCATCCAATTCCCAGATTAGATGATATGCTTGATGAATTGCATGGATGTAGTCTTTTTACTAAGATTGATTTAAAATCGGNTTATCATCAAATTCGCATGCATATTGGGGATGAGTGGAAAACAGCTTTTAAAACCAAGTATGGTCTTTATGAATGGTTGGTTATGCCTTTTGGATTAACTAATGCACCTAGTACATTCATGAGACTAATGAACCATGTCTTACGAGAATACTTAGGTAAGTTTGTGGTTGTTTATTTTGATGACATCCTTGTTTACTCTAAATCTTTAGATGATCATATTACCCATGTACGCAATGTTTTGACTACTTTAAGAAACGAATGTTTGTACGTAAATTTAAAGAAATGTAGCTTTTGCATGGAAAAAGTTAACTTTCTTGGGTTTGTAGTTTCATCTAATGGTGTTGAGGTTGACGAGGAGAAAGTGAAGGCTATAAAAGATTGGCCTACACCTAAAAATGTAAGTGAGATAAGAAGTTTTCATGGTCTTGCAAGTTTCTACCGTAGGTTCATTAAGAATTTTAGTACAATTGCTTCACCCTTGAAAGAACTTGTTAAGAAAAATGTATCCTTTATATGGGAAAAAGATCAAGAACTTGCTTTTAATACTTTGAAAGAAAAATTTAGTTCTGCTCCCTTGCTTGCATTACCTAATTTTGAGTCTACTTTTGAAATTGAATGTGATGCTAGTGGAGTAGGGATAGGTGCTGTATTAATGCAAAATCAAAGACCTTTGATGTTCTTTAGTGAGAAGTTGACTGGTGCATCTTTGAGGTATCCAACTTATGACAAAGAGCTTTATGCTTTGGTTCGTGCATTGCAAACCTGGCAACATTATCTTTGGCCTAAGGAGTTCATTATTCATACGGATCATGAAAGTTTAAAGCATTTGCGAGTACAAAATAAACTCAACAGACGACATGCTAAGTGGTTAGAATTTATTGAAACATTCCCTTATGTCATAAAATATAAACAAGGTAAGGAGAACATTGTTGCAGATGCATTATCACGAAGGTATGTCCTCCTCAATACTTTGAATGCTAGGTTGTTGGGTTTTGAACACATAAAGGATTTGTATCAACATGACATGTTCTTTGCTCCTTTTGTTGAATCTTGTGAAAAAGGACTCATTGTGGATAATTACTTGTTGTTAGATGGATTTTTGTTCCGAAAAGGCAAACTTTGCATACCATCTTGTTCCATCCGTGAGCTACTTGTGAGGGAAGCTCATGGAGGTGGTTTAATGGCACACCATGGAGTTTCTAAAACTTATGATATGCTCTCTGAACATTTTTTTTGGCCTAAAATGAGACATGATGTTCATAAAGTTTGTGCTCGTTGCATAGCATGTAAACAAGCTAAGTCTAGGCTTCAACCACATGGTTTATACTCCCCATTACCGGTTCCTAATGGTCCTTGGATTGATATATCAATGGATTTTGTTTTAGGTTTACCTAGGACTAGGAAAGGTTATGATAGCATCTTTGTTGTGGTTGATCGATTTAGTAAAATGGCTCATTTTATTCCTTGTCACAAAACTGATGATGCAAAACATATTGCAGACCTGTTCTTTAGGGAAGTTGTACGATTGCATGGCATTCCTAAAAGCATCGTTAGTGATCGTGATGTAAAATTTTTAAGCCACTTTTGGCGTGTTTTATGGGGTAAGTTAGGAACTAAGCTAATATATTCAACCACTTGTCATCCTCAAACGGATGGACAAACTGAAGTTGTTAACAGAACCATGACTGCTATGCTTAGGGCTATTATTGATAAGAATCTTAAGACTTGGGAGGATTGCTTGCCCTTTATAGAATTTGCATATAATAGGGTTGTTCATAGCACTACTAAATGCACACCTTTTGAAATTGTTTATGGCTTTAATCCTTTAACCCCCCTTGACTTGTTGCCCATACCGTCAAAAGAGTTTGTGAATTTTGATGCAAATGCCAAGGTTGAGTTTGTTCATAAACTTCACAAGCAAGTGAAAGAACAAATTGAGAAACAAAATTCCAAGGTTGCCACCCGAATTAATAAAGGACGTAAGTTTATCATCTTCAAGCCAGAAGATTGGGTTTGGGTGCATTTCCGAAAAGAAAGATTTCCTGCTCAAAGAAAATCTAAGCTTTTACCACGAGGAGATGGACCTTTTCAAGTTCTTGAGCGTATCAACGACAATGCTTATAAAATTGATTTACCAGGTAAGTACGGTGTTAGTACAACTTTTAATGTTGTTGATTTGAGTTCTTTTTATGTAGGTGATGGCTTTGATTCGAAGACGAATCTTTTTCAAGAGGGGGAGAATGATATGAACCACGACCAAGGAATTTCCATACCTGAAGGTCCAATTACAAGGACGAGAGCTAAGAAGCTACAACAAACCTTATACAGTTATATTCAAGCTATGGTGAGCTCATCAAAGGAAATTCTAGAAGACGCTGGAGACCTCCCTTATATGTTGTGCAAAGTTGAGCTTCAAGAAAGAGATGAATTAAATGCACTTTAAGTTGCATTTAATGAACTCCACTGAATTTATGAAACTAGTCCAAGGATGAGTCAATAAGCACATTTTATTAATTGCATTATTTTATTATAGTTTAAATATTTGTTTGTCATATTTAAGCTAGTTTTAAATATAGGAGTTAAGATTATATTGTAACCCACATAGGTTACTATATTCCACCATTAACTAGCCATTTTAATATGGAGGTTATGGGTATTTTTCATTTACTAGCCCATTTAATTTGGGAGTTATATATCCATAGGTTAAGGTTGTAAGGGCTATATAAAGCCTTCTTTTCTTTGATTAGACATCAGATTTTGGAATTAAGAATAGAATTTCTATTTTAGCTTTGTTGAGAGCTAAACTTTCTTTGCAAATTCTTGTGTTTAGAACTTGCATGTAGAGTCATTCAAGTGGTATTGATCAAACCTCTTGTGGAGTGATTTGAATCACGAGTTTAGAAACGAGTTTTCTTTACTCTTGATCTTGATCATCAAGGTAATCCGTTCCGTACTTTCCCTTGGGTTGATTTTCCATATCATATATGGTCTATCAAGTCGTCTAGGGTGCAGTTAAAGAGCAGCTACAAAGCTAGAATTCTTAAGCATCTAACTGGAATAAGTTAGAATCTTGTTATTCTTGTACAAGAGCCCGTGCTGAGAATTAGAAGGCATTAGTCAGACTTTAGGGACTAACTTATTTTTTTTTAAAGAGATTCTCAGGGAAGATAATACAGAATCTTATCCTTCGGACTAAGTTGTAATTGAGCTGTAGTCCTTAACTAAATTAATTCACGCTAATGAAGATGCAATTCGAGCTGTCTGTATTATCCAATTTCTCTTCCTTCATCATCAAAAGTAGGCCAAGAACAAAATTTCAGATGATACTAATGACGAAATAACAATCTTTGAGGCAGTTACGAGAGATTCCTCTTAAATCAATCAGGAAGCAAAGAAGTACCGATGGCCGTTGAGCTCATTAGCCCTTAATGCATCTGATTGGGGAGCACTACGAGGGGAGAAGTCTAATTTTTCTCGAACTTCCCATCCTATGAAAGCGAGCTAGTAGTATGATTTAGTTACACGTCCATACTGTGATGGAGAAGCAGACAGAGATCCCCTTTTCATAGTTAATTCTTACACGTCCCCCGACCTGAGATGATTGGGAAGAGGCTTAAAGCTGGGGATAAGTATTGATCTTTCTCCCCGATTCCTTCTTCGAGATTGAGTTAGACGTCTGACCTGATACAGAGAATAAAGCCACTTTTTCTACTGGTATTAATGAGTAAGTAGTTGTTGGATAATCTACATTCTGACCTCTGATAAAGGCCTGACTCTTAGTTCGTTAAGATCGAATGTGTGAGCTGGAGAAGCTGCAAACTCAAACTATTGAGATTTAGTAGTAGCTGAGGATCTATAGATTCGAAGAACCGTAACCTAAAAGATCTAAAACATCAAGGAGTTGACCATCGGCTGAAAGCCTTATCTTCAATATCTATTCCCAATCCCTCAATAGTTGACTTTTTCTTCACCAAGAGGTAGTAAGACTGAGTACCACTTCAGGAGAGATAGAAATGTATATTAGGCCCTTACCTGATAATGTCTTCCAAGTAAGACTGAGTACCGCTTCAGGAGAGATAGAGATGTGGATTAGGCCCTTACCTGATAATGTCTTCCAAGTAAGACTGAGTACCGCTTCAGGAGAGATAGAGATGTGGATTAGGCCCTTACCTGATAATGTCTTCCAATAGGGAATAAGCCGAAACCGAAGAAGACAGACTGAGTTAACTTATTCGCATGTGTCACACGTCCGGAGTGATGTATTGACTTTAACTTGATTTATTTCGTGATTGGATGAGTGTTCTATGGCGGTGCTTAGTCAGGCCTTATTGAGAAGTCAGAGTGTAGCGCTCTTCCTTAGTTTCAAACCGACCTTGATTCAGGGCTAGGTAGTAAGTCAGGAATAAAGCAACTCTAAAAGCTAAGGCAGGTGTGAAAGCATCCTACTATATCTATTTTCTTGCCATCCGAAAATGAAGAGCAAGAGATTTAGACCTATGAATGTAACTTGAGTTGCCGGAAGTCATAAAAAGGCCTAATTAGTGATTATGTCGACCTTTTCTCACTCTTAGCCAATCCTTAACTTTAGGGAAGAAAGGATGTCAGATTGACAGTTAGTAGTTGCCTTTGAGTCAGCGAGAATGCTGCATTACAGAGATTAAGAAAGAAGTTTTTTCACACCAGGGACTTTGTGAGGAAAGAATCGGCCTTTTCAGGCTTTATAGGCTCCAATCTCACTTTCTCTTTCGCTCAGCCCCTATCTTCCCAGTAGGAACATTAGGAGCATAGTGAGAAAATAGAGTAGGCTATTAGCCAAATGATGATCTTCTCAATCCCATTGGCATAAAGCCCTTTGAAGGTAGTCTGATTTTGACTTTCAATAACAGGGAAAATGACTTTGAAAGGAAAGGCCAATTCCCTGCCTATTCCGATCAGATTCATTCTCTAAATGAACCGATCCGTGGGATGAATGATTACCTTAACTGGTAGTTCAAGAAGTCAAGATTAGAAAGTCTATTTAGACGTATAAGAACATAAAAGACTTAGTGGCTTCAGGAGGCTTTCAGGTTCGATTTTCAGGCTAAGCACTACGATCCCGACCTTCTGGCAAGCAAGTCAGAAAGGGAAGAGAGTTTTTCATTTCCACTTCTTCAACAGATTGAAAAGGAGGGGAGTAAGGAAGAATCAGTCTTACAGCTTTCGGAGAATAAGTTCAGATTGAGATTCCAATACCATATGCCCTTATCTTCTCTCGGAAGAAGATTTCAAATCAAGTCAGAAAGAAAGTCCTGCTTGCAGAAAGATTCAGTCTAATACATTGGCATGCAAGGGAAATGCTACTACGGAAGTTTCGATCGGACTAATCCTCTCTCTTCCCCCGCCGTTCGGTGCTATGAGCAATTGTCACTGACGAAATATATAGAATATGTGCAGTTGTATCAGCAGTCTACTCATAAGTTGCAGTTGAGAAGGAAGTTCAACTTAGGGGGCCTAAAAAAGATCATATAAGGACTTCCTTTCAGTATTGACTTTAGCTTTAGTGGAGCCTTTTTCAAATATGGTAGGCTTTTCAGTCTTATACAGACAAGATGTAGTTAGAAAATAAGTCGGAGATTTCTTTTTCTATTGCTCTTGCAAGAAAATCCTTAGATGGAGAATCAAGCATGAGCTCATTTGTCGTTCGGTTCTTCACCTACAGCAACAGAGAAGGCGACATCATCTGCTTCAAGAAAGAAGGAAGAAGTATGAATCTTGATCTTTTTGTACCAGCTCTTCTTTCTGAATGATTAGAACCGTATATTTGTAGATGTGCAGATACCAAGAGAGGTAGAGGCTAAGGAAAATGCCGACCTAATCCAAGGCTATTGTTGACCTATTTATTTGGTGTAGAAACTTCTAGATCCCTTTCAGTTTGATACCTAAGTAAGTCGGTCAGAAATGCAACTAAGAAAACCTAAAATAGTGTTGAGGGGGCCGAAAGAAAGTCATAGATTCCCTTTCAGCTGATCTTTGTAAGCCCTTAGGAAGTTTGACTGATGCTAGTCCATGGGAAGTTATTAGATTTGAAAGTCAATCTGACTGAAGAAATGCCTTGGAAGAGATTCTTATCCTTGATCAAAATTAAGTTGTGAGTTCAAGCGCGGGATCTAATTCATTTATTTATTGAATTAAGTCGAGCCGAAGTCAAGGATTTCATTCAAAATCTCAGGAAATGGGAGATTGACTTTCTTCCGGAGAAGGAGAAAGAGCGCTAGTAAAGTCACTCTCGGAACTTCATCATAGTGGCTCCGTTCCGTGCCTCATTTCATAGAGAACCTCAAAGTGGCTCTATTTAATTATATTCCATCCATATCCCAATTAATTTCATTCATTTAATATCTCTGTGGTGTCATTGAGATAAGAGATGTCGTTTCTATTCTATCAATTCAGAATACCCCCTGCATCCGTAATTCCATCAATTCCCCAATTAAGTATATTCTATAAAAAGCATATATGTAACCACGATTATATGACCCTAACCCAATTTAGTAAAGATGAATAAGTGGGCTTATAAAAGAAAGACGCTATAAATATTCCGAACTAAGCTATACTGATAGAAAAGGTTGCATTTTTCACTCATACCAATACCAATTTGAATCATCGGTTGAACTTTCATGTAACAAGTTTATAGACGGAGTTAACCATTTGTCTAATATATTCAACTCAATAGCTTCTTGATTGAATTGAGTGAACGAAATTTCTATGACTCCAACAAAGAAAGTAAATAGGGATAAGACAAAGATCGGAAATAGCATCGTATTATCTGATTCATAAGGATACGAAAAAGTAGTATGAGTACAAAAATAAGGAATACTCACAAAAGTACGCATCATTTTTGTTAAATTACTTACTATCCATTTGATATGCTGTTTTTTTATCCAAAGAAGAAGACCTTTGATTATTATTCATTGTTAGTTAATAGTAATAAGAAGGGAAAGTGTTTGTTTAGTCTTTTTGATCCTTCTTTACCCCATAATGATATTGAATAGAGGGAATTATTTGTTTTTCCACTGTTTGAAAATGTTTAAATGTCCCTCAAAAGTCAGTAAGTAGATAGGAAACATATAAAATGCTGTTAATCCTGCTGTGGAACAGACTATTATTGCGAAAATCAGTGAATACAACCAACTATCATTAAGCATTTCATCTTTCGACCAAAAGCAGGCAAGGGTTGGAATACCACAAAGAGAGAAAGGGTACCTAATCAAAAAACATTTTTTGTAATTGGCACATGGTTAAACCCCATAAGAACCATATTCTGACTTTTATCCGGAGAATATCCAACAACATATTCCATTGAGTGAATAATGAATGGACCCAGATCCTAAAAACAACAAGCTTTAGAATAAGCATGAGTAATCCAATGAAATAAAGAGCAGCTCGATAAGACCCTATACCCAAAGCAGCTAACATCATACGTATAACCCAATTGAGACATTGTAGAATAGGCTGCCTAAACTTCTCTTAATCTCTTTTTGAGCAAGAGCTAAAGTAGCTTCAATATAGTACTGTTATTATCCCTAGATATTAGATTCATGATGTAAGGTATTACTATAAAAAGCGGAAGAAGCAGAGCGACAAGAACACTTCCCCTACCATCGTAGCAGCATGTATAAGAGCCAAAATCGGGGTAGGACCCTCCATAGCATCAGGTAACCATACATGAAGAGGAAATTGAGCGGATATAGCAACTGCACCTGCAAATAATAGGAAGGACGGCGCACAAAGTAACAAATAAGAAATTCACTTCATTATTAGAAATCTCGAAATGCAAAACTCCCTGTTGTCCAATAAAGACCTTTAATCCCTAATAAGAAATAAACACAAATCCCCCAAGCAATTAGTTACAAATACCTTTTGACAAGCATTTGATGCAGCAGTAGATGGAGTGAACTGAAACCCTATTAATAGATAAGACCACATTCTAACCAATTCTCCAAAAAGAGAAATTTGGATCAAATTCGAACTAGTAACTAATCCCAACATTGACCTATTGAACAAACTCATATACACTCTCAAATATCCTTGATCGTGAGACATATAATTGTCACTATAAATAAGAACCATAATTCCATCGTGATTAATATTGACATAATACAAGTAAGTGGATCGATCAAGTAAAGTAACCCAACTCTAAAGAAAAAGCATTATTGAAAGTCCAAGACCATACATATGGATAGATATAACCACTATTTATTTGATCAATAGATAGATAGATAAACTGAAAAAATCATAACTATACTAGACAATCAAATACTCGGAAAAGAGTACATACGTCGAAGGGTTTTGGTTGCGGTCGGAAAAAGAAAGTAGAAGTCCCCCTCCTATTAAGATAGGAATTGAAAGTGAGATGAAAGGTATGATCCATGAATATTGATACGTATATTCCATAAAACAAGTATATTGAATTCCCAATTCATTTTTCTAATTCACCATCTCTTATCTCTTTTCAAAAGGATCACTTACTCACAAATTATAATATCGAATAAAACTGCTAATTTTCTTTATTATTATTAGATAGTATGCATTACACAAATTTCCCGCTATAGAGCAAGAAGGAATGAATAATTAGACGAAAAACACTATTTCATTTTGGTATCAATCATAAAAGCCAGTCTACAAGTGGATCCAGTAAAATCAGACTAATTTGTATTAAATTCATTACGAATCATTAAACAATGAATTTGATAACCTTATTAATCGATGAAACCGTAGGACTCTATGCTTCGTCAGAAAAGGAAGGGCATGATAGCTACTTTTTTCTGTATAACAGGATTATTAGTTACTCGTTGGATTTATTTGAAGCATTTACCATTAAGTGATTTATATGAATCATTACTATTTCTTTCATGGGATTTCTCCATTATTAAACTATTTAAGAGCAATAACTACACCAAGTACTATTTTTCCCCAAGGTTTTGCTACTTCAGGTTTTTTAACTAAAATGAATCAATTCCCACTATGAGTTCCCGCTCTCCAATCTCATTGGTTAATGATGCAAGTCAGAGTGATTCCATTTCCATACTCTATCTATAAGAATTCTTGGTAAAAACAAACAATCATCATTTATTAAATGCGTTATTTTCCTTTGATTCCAATACATGAAGGAAGAGAACTTAGTCTAGGGTTTATCTTTTTAAGCATAGGTATTCTTTCAAGGGTCGTATGGGCGAATGAGACATGGGAATCGTATTGGAATTGGGATCCAAAAGAAACTTGGGCATTTATTACTTGGACCATAATTGTGGCCTCTATTGGACATGTAGGTTATATTCATAGGAATCAATGGGAGAATGGCAAATTGCTCAACTGGGCTGTTGGGCGTAATCGTAAGAAACACTTTTCATTTCATCCCTGTAGTTCCGCTTCTTGCTCTAAAAATGAAGAAAGACTTGTCGGAAATAGCCGGTTGGGTTGGTCCAACCAAGAAAGGCATGGGAGTGGGCATTGCTGAGAAGAAAATCCGACGGAAATGGCCTATTGATTGAAGCTCTACGCTGTGGAATCGTCTGCAAGTAGCATTCGAGTTTAATCCTTTGAGTTCAAGGAGGGAGGAAGGCTTTCTAAAAGCGGCTTTTGCCATTCTCAATCGCCTTCATCGCCCTGGGGAGGAATCTGAGGTCGCCTCTCTATCTTCTTCTCCAAGAGAAGATTGACCAGCCCCACATCTGACTCTTCATCCACTGGAATCGAACGAGGATGAATGAGCTCGGCGACCTTTTGCTTTAGCTCTTCGGCCCGAACCTCAAAAAGGTTCATTTGTCATTCCACCCCCGATACTCCTTGGAAGAAATTAGACGGCATCCTCCCTTTCCTGTTCACTCAATTCTCTAAGGTTGAGCCCAACCGGGCGGAGCTAATGATCCACTTGTAGCCTTAGCTTATGGACGGGTCTTGAATTAGATAGATACAGCATTTTCTTTGACTCATGCGCCTTGGAGAAGAACGTTCTTTGTTTGATTTTGAAGTCGTTACCTTACCTTGCAGGAGTCACCTAGGCGAGACCCTTCTCTCCTTTTTTTCTTATTTCCATATGGTGAATCACTTGTTCAGTCGACTGAAGACCGTGTCTGCTTCAACTTCACCCCTCGTGTCGTGTAGTGTAGCAAGACTAAGAAGAAGTGGTCAACTTCATTTATGAACAAGCAACTATTTCTTAGTAGCAATATCTTTCTCTTTTTTTATTCTTCCTCCACTCACCTCCACGGGCGAATAGAGTCTAATACACTCTTTCTTGGCTAGTGTAGCAGACTCCATGAGAGGTCATTCGGAAGGGCTCCGTATAGTTCTATTTTGGGGCATAACATTGTGGTTGGTTGTTCCCTTTCCCTCGACTGACTGAGAAAAAGAAGTGAAAGAGGCATCTTCCATTCATATCGATTTAGGTTTTTCTGCACCATATTTAAATCTTCCTCTTCTTCGATCCGGAATTCTCAGCAAATCCTTGACTCCTCGAATCCAATGGGATTTCATACCTGGCGAATCTTTCACTCTACCTCCTCGTATTAAGACCATAGAATGTTCCTGCAAATTATGACCTTCGCTCGGAATGTGAGCAAATATATCATGTCGATTGCTCAACCGTACTTTGGCTATCTTACGTGGAGCTGAATTAGGTTTTTTCGATGTTCTCGTTGAAAGACGGAGGCGTACTCCTTGCTTCTGGGGACATTGATCCGAAGCTCGAGTACGGTCCGTGCGTCATTTTTCTTCTCTACCATGACGACGAATCAATTGATTTAATGTAGGTATCGCTCTTTCCTTTGTCCTTCCCCCCTCTTTCTTTTTGCCCTCTCACTAGTGATTACTCCCGATCTAAAGCACCCATTTTCCATTCATAGAGAAATCCAATCGTCAAAATAAATAAAAAGGTCATCATGGACCAAGATCCAAACAAATCAATCTTGTTGAGAGGTACTACCCAAGGAAAAGAAAAGGTGACTTCCAGATCAAGGATAATAAATAAAATGGAAACAAGATAAAATTGTATATCGAAACGACTTCTGGCATCACCGGAAGGATCAAAACCATATTCATAGGCCGACAATTTCTCTACATAGGTTGAACTATTGGAAGCAAATGGAAAAGGAAGACTGAGTGGGATCAAAGAAATTAGCAGACTGATCACTAAATAGATACAAATAGGTGCAAATTTTGACATCATCACATCCCACTTGTTGGTTCTTTCGCTTCTTGATCACAGAGCGGCATACCGGAAAAGAAAAGAAGAAGAAAAAGCCCATTCCAAAACCTTCACTATCAAGTTCAAGATAATGAAAGAAATTCCAATGAGAAATTTAGGAACCCGGATCAAGATTAGAAAAAAGCAGCACTCAAACGAGGCGGGGGATCCATGTGAAGTAGACCTACAATCGGATAAGGAGAGATTCAATCAACCTCAGAGAGGAAAACTAGGGATTCCCGCATAATCAGGTAGCCTCATGGCAATCTCGAAACACACAACCACAACAATCAAATAGAAAGACTACGACAAAGCACAACCGCATCTCAACCATCTTGCACAGCCAGAACACAGGCTCAAACTCACTAATCCCATATTCTCGGATTAGATATCAGTTAGTTCAATGATAGATAGGTCTTTAACAAAAAAAAATCAAGAAGGAAATACCTTCCGCACCTACCATATATGAATGAATGAAATTAGCACGATTTTCACGGTTTTGAACATCACTGAGATAGGCTTAGCAACGAACCATTGACTGGCCCTTGTTCGAGAGGGAGAAGTTTATCATTCAATGGAGCTTTATTTGTTTGATCTAGTAAGGGGGGTGTTAGAAATAAGCCACTGCCCGACGAAACACCAGTTTACAAGCGACCCGATCGAGCGAAGAGCACCAATGCGCATATTTGTAGGAGGATGCCTCGCCGGATCAACTGACAATGGCATTCTGGAAACTGTTGGGCCAGCCACAATTGGTGTAATGTATGCCTAGGTGCGTATGTCGAGAAAGCCCCTACTCCTAACAAGCTGACAAGAAAAAAAGGGTTGAGTCGTCTTTTTCCCGCTTTCACCTTCGATTGCGAAGGGATTTGAGACTGGGTTTCAATTTGCTTCTCTCTCTCCGGCGAGGTTTGAACTTCGCGTGGTGGGAAGGCCATTGCAATTCGTATCTTCCTATCCAGCAAAGAAAGTGAAGGGGAGCAGACAGCAAGTTGGAGAACGCTGTAGAACCACATTGATCCATGCCATTCCCTAATTGAAGCAAGTTGTAAAGCCTGAAGAGTCTCAACCCATACCCCTTTCTATCTATTTCCAAAAATGAAAGCTGACTAGCAATCGCTCGTTTTTCTTATTAGCATGGGATTGGATGTTTGAAAGACAGAGCATCTATTAGAAGGCAGGAAATCCCCGGGGAATTCCTATCAATTTCGGATAACAATCCATCTTTCTCGCTTTCGCTCTTTTTCCCAATCAATCGTGAGGGTTCCGGACATGAGAATGCAAGCGCCGAAATCGAACAGAACGTTCAAGGATGAAAGAAAAATGCTTCGCGGGGAACTCCTTTCATGTCGGCGTATTTGTGCCGGTTAGACATTGGCCATGAAATCCATCACTATATCGAGCGGATCACAGAAATTCCTCGGGCAAACGGAACTATGCGCGATTTGCGAGAGAATCGCCTTCAGCAAGGTATGGTATTCAGGGTCTGAACGCGAGGAGAAATCTTTCTTCATAGATACAAGATAAATAGAAGACATTCGTTGTTGCTGATCTAAAAAAGATCTTAGCCAAAGGGCGTTAGCAGACGTTTTTCATTCTCGGCCCAACCGTTTCAAAAGTCAAAGTTCACCTAACCAACCAACCGGTTACCTTTGTAAACACGCTAAAATAGGTCTCTCTATAGGTTCTCCTTTCGTCTCGTTTCGAATATTAGAGTAGTATATATAATTAGCCAGATCGTCTGAAGCATGAACAAAATCACCTTTCTTTGTTCCGAAGGCCTAACGAGTTAAGCGAGTTTCTTTTCTTTCTCCGAACCGATGACTCGCTTGTTCAGTATGTTGGGTTTTATGTCCTAAAACTCATAGTTTGTAAACAAAAACATATTCTATTTTCAATAAAGTTATTATTGTTGTTTATTCAATAAAGATTGTTATTGAATAAAGTGAACTTTACAATAATTAATCTAAATTCAATAAACTAAGAACATGATATGGAAAATCAACCCAAGTGAAAGTATGGAACGGATTACCTTGATTATCAAGATCAAGAGTAAAGAAAATTTGTTTCTAAACTCGTGATTCGAATCACTCCACAAGAGGTTTGATCAATATCACTTAAATGACTCTACATGCAAGTTCTAAACACAAGAATATGCAAAAAAAGTTTAGCTCTCAACAAAGCTAAAATAGAAATTCTATTCTTAATTCCAAAATCAGATGTCTAATTAAAGAAAAGAAGGCTTTATATAGCCCTTACAACCTTAAATGTGATATAACTCCCAAATTAAATGGGCTAGTAAATGAAAAATACCCATAACCTCCATATTAAAATGGTAGTTAATGGTGGAATATAGAAATGTACGTGGGTTACAATATAACTGATATGAACCAAAAGACATCAATCATACAATATACTTCAATGAAGATGTGAAGAAAAGGTTGTCAAAATTATCAAAAGATGTTTCAATTCATGCCACATTGAAGAAGAATGAAGTTTGATTGTTATAAATTTTGGGTGGGTTACAATTTAGAGTTATTGTATTTCATTTATGTATTTTAAGACTTTATTTACTATAGGTTACAATTACATAATGGTTAATTATGGTCATTAAGTATCAATGTTACAACTCTTGGAATGACTTTAGTAGTTTCATTTTGAGGCTATATAAAGCCATGTATGTTGTATGTGTAAGGGACTTGGAAAAATATAGTAAAAAGAAGCATTTGTGCTCTTCTTTAGCCAATGGCTAAGTTTCTTTGCAATTCTATGTAGTTTAGGTTGCATGTAGAATCATTCAAGCTCGACATGATCAATCTTGCTTGTGGAGTGATTCGAATCTCAAACAATGTTCTTGCCTTGAGATATTCGATCAACAAGGTAATCCGAATCTTACTCCCCTTGTAGTGGTTCCTTTTCTTATCAATAACCTTAACTCCTATATTTAAAACTAGCTTAAATATGACAAACAAATAGTTATGACTTGCTACTTGCTTAACCGATTTCTTGCTCACTATAATTAAATAATGCAATTAATAAAATGTGCTTATTGACTCATCCTTGGNCTAGTTTCATAAATTCATCGGAGTTCATTAAATGCAACTTAAAGTGCATTTAATTTATCTCTTTCTTGAAGCTCAACTTTGCACAACATATAAGAAAGGTCTCCAGCGTCTTCTAGAATTTCCTTTGATGAGCTCACCATAGCTTGAATATAACTGTATAAGGTTTGTTGTAGCTTCTTAGCTCTTGTCCTTTTAATTGGACCTTGAGGTATGGAAATTCCTTGGTCGTGGTTCATATCATTCTCCCCCTCTTGAGAAAGGTTCGTCCTCGAATCAAAGCCATCACCTACAACAAAAGGACTCAAATCAACAATATTAAAAGTTGTACTAACACCGTACTTGCTTGGTAAATCAATTTTATAAGCATTGTCATTGATACGCTCAAGGACTTGAAAAGGTCCATCTCCTCATGGTTAAAAGCTTAGATTTTCTTTGAATAGGAAATCTTTCTTTTCGGAAATGCACCCAAACCCAATCTCCTAGCTTGAAGATGAAAATCTTACATCCTTTATTAATTCGGGTGGCAACCTTGGAATTTTGTTTCTCAATTTGTTCTTTCACTTGCTTGTGCAGTTTATGAACAAACTCAATCTTGGCATTTGCATCAAAATTCACAAACTCTTTTGACGGTATGGGTAACAAGTCAATGGGGGTTAAAGGATTAAAGCCATAAACAATTTCAAAATGTGTGCATTTAGTAGAGCTATGAACAACCCTATTATATGCAAATTCTATAAAGGGCAAACAATCCTCTCAAGTCTTAATAAGATTCTTATCAATAATAGCCCTAAGCATAGCAGTCATGGTTCTGTTAACAACTTCAGTTTGTCCATCCATTTGAGGATGACAAGTAGTTGAATATACTAGCTTAGTTCCTAACTTACCCCATAAAACACGCCAAAAGTGGCTTAAAAATTTTACATCACGATCGCTAACGATGCTTTTAGGAATGCCATGCAATCGTACAACTTCCCTAAAGAACAGGTCTGCAATATGTTTTGCATCATCAGTTTTGTGACAAGGAATAAAATGAGCCATTTTACAAAATCGATCAACCACAACAAAGATGCTATCATAACCTTTCCTAGTCCTAGGTAAACCTAAAACAAAATCCATTGATATATCAATCCAAGGACCATTAGGAACTGGTAATGGGGAGTATAAACCATGTGGTTGAAGCCTAGACTTAGCTTGTTTACATGCTATGCAATGAGCACAAACTTTATGAACATGTCATTTTTCCACAGTGAGTCATTTTTCACAAGATTCAACAAAAGGAGCAAAGAACATGTCATGTTGATACAAATCCTTTATGTGTTCAAAACCTAACAACCTAGCATTCAAAGTATTGAGGAGGACATACCTTCGTGATAAAGCATCTGCAACAATGTTCTCCTTACCTTGTTTATATTTTATGACATAAGGGAATGTTTCAATAAATTCTAACCACTTAGCATGTCGTCTGTTGAGTTTATTTTGTACTCTCAAATGCTTTAAACTTTCATGATCCGTTGAATAATGAACTCCTTAGGCCAAAGATAATGTTGTCGGGTTTGCAATGCACGAACCAAGGCATAAAGCTCTTTGTCATAAGTTGAATACCTTAAAGATGCACCAGTCAACTTCTCACTAAAGAACATTAAAAGTCTTTGATTTTGCATTAATACAACACCTATCCCTACTCCACTAGCATCACATTCAATTTCAAAAGTTGACTCAAAATTAGGTAATGCAAGCAAGGGAGCAGAACTCAATTTTTCTTTCAAAGTATTAAAAGCAAGTTCTTGATCTTTTTCCCATATAAAGGATACATTTTTATTAACAAGTTCATTCAAGGGTGAAGCAATTGTACTAAAATTCTTAACGAACCTATGGTAGAAACTTGCAAGACCATGAAAACTTCTTACCTCACTTACATTTTTAGGTGTAGGCCAATCTTTTATAGCCTTCACTTTCTCCTCATCAACCTCAACACCATTAGATGAAACTACAAACCCAAGAAAGTTAACTTTTTCCATGTAAAAGCTACATTTCTTTAAATTTACGTACAAACATTCGTTTCTTAGAGTAGTCAAAACATTGCGTACATGAGTAATATGATCATCTAAAGATTTAGAGTAAACAAGGATGTCATCAAAATAAACAACCATAAACTTACCTAAGTATTCTCGTAAGACATGGTTCATTAGTCTCATGAATGTACTAGGTGCATTAGTTAATCCAAAAGGCATAACCAACCATTCATAAAGACCATACTTGGTTTTAAAAGTTGTTTTCCACTCATCCCCAATATGCATGCAAATTTGATGATAACCCGATTTTAAATCAATCTTAGTAAAAAGACTACATCCATGCAATTCATCAAGCATATCATCTAATCTGGGAATTGGATGCCTATACTTTATAGTTATCTTGTTTATAGCCCTACAATCAACACACATACGCCAAGAACCATCTTTCTTAGGTACAAGAATAACTAGAACAGAACAAGGACTCAAACTTTCACGTACATACCCTTTAGCAAGGAGTTCACTTACTTGCCTTTGTATCTCTTCAGCCTCCTTTAGATTAGTCCTATAAACTGGTCGGTTTGGAATGGGCGCGCCAGGAATGAAGTCAATCTTGTGTTCAATCCCTCTAAGTGGTGGCAAACTACTAGGCTTCTCCTCGGAAAATAAATCTTCAAACTCTTGCAAAAGCACAACAAAATCACTAGGCAAAAAAGGGTTAAGCATGTTAGTAAAGTAACAAGATCCCTTGCACTTAAGTACAAGAATAGTCTTGTTAGAGGGCAAAACATTCCTAGCCTCACTTGATCTAACATACAAGCTTACTGATTTGGCTTTTCTCTCTTTTTTTTCTCTACGCTGAGTGTTACTCTCTCGCTTTTCCCTCAAGCTCTTTTTTTCACCTGATTCTTTTTCAATCTCTGCTTTTGCATCAACCTCTTGCCTTTTCTTTTCAAGTTTGCAATGATCAATAAATACATCTTTTGGAGACAATGGGATAAGAGTAGTTTTTCTACCATTGTGAGTAAAAGAATATCGATTTGCATACCCATCATACATTACCCGACGATCAAATTTCCATGGCCTCCCCAGTATTAAATCTCCAACATGCATGGATAAAACATCATGAACATATTTTCCAATAGTAAAAGAAACAAGAGTTTGTTGAGTTACCCCTACTTCCTCACAACCATTCAACCATTGAAGCTTGTAGGGTCTTGGATGTGGTTGTGTCTTTAAATTAAGTCTTTTGACGAGAATGGAACTCACAACATTTGTGCAACTACCGCTATCAATTACAACACTACAAGGTACAGATTGAACAAGACACCGAGTTTGAAACAAGTTCTCCCTTTGGTCTAGGCCGTCCTCCTTAATGTGGGTGTTTAGAGCTCGTCGAGTAACCAAAGATATATGTGTAGGGTCCTCTTCACTAAACTCCTCACTCTCATCAGTTTCCTCATTTATGTCGTCATGTGCCTCGTCATCCGTAACAATTACTCCCTCCTTGATGGTCATAATTCTTGCATTTGGGCAATCTCTACTATAGTGTCCCACCCCTTGACATCTCCAACACTTTAAATCTCTATTTCGAACATTAGAGTTTTCTACTTTTTCTTTCCCTGTTCTAGAACTCTCCCCTTTCTCAAATTTAGCTTGAGGTTTCTCGCTAATCTCTTGATTTTTATGTTTATAATCAATGTTCTTACTATCCCTTTTCCATGTAGAAGTAGAATTGGGAAATGTTTTAGAAGAATACCGTTGAGACCTTCGTTGGATTTGCCTCTTGATCTTAATTGCAATGTGTAACAACTCCTCAATATTATAATAAGGCTGTAAATCAGTCTTGTCCGCAATCTCTGTGTTTAACCCATTAAGAAACTGTGCCATGAGAGCCTCCATGTCCTCATCGAGTTCAAGTCGATCCATCAATGTATCCATCTCCTTGTAATAATCCTCCACAGATTTGCGTCCTTGTTTCAATGCTTGAAGCTTTTGCACCATGTCCCGTTGAAAATATTGTGGAACAAAACGCTTCCTCATGGACTCTTTGAACTTGACCCATGAATCAATTGGTGCTTCAAGATTTCTTCTCCTACTTGACATCAATTTATCCCACCAAATTTGAGCATATTGTTTGAATTGAGCAATGCATAACAGTACCTTCTTTTGATCACTAAAATTATGACAGTTGAACATCGACTCCACCGTTTTCTCCCATTGAAGGTACTCATCTGGATCGGTTTTGCCATAAAACTTGGGAAGTTTTAATTTGATGCTCCCCACGTTACGATCAATTCTATCATCATAAGGAACTCGTTGTTGTAAATTATGATACCTTCTTCCATGGTCTCTCCCTCGCATCAAGCCATGACCAACCGCATGTGGATTATCCTCGTGGTGATCATAATTGTCACCCTCATATGTATCGGTTGAGGGAATAGATAGTGGAATCCTTTGTCGAGCTTGATTTTGAATCTCCAATCTACCTATTTGATCAGTCAACTCTTCTATTCCTCGAATTAGCCTTTCCATGGTTCATTGTTGTGCTTTTCTCAATCGTGCATCAGTAATGTCTGTAGTATTGTCATCTGGATTTTTCATGCTACAAAAGAAAGGTAAAAGAAAAAAAAAGGACCTCACAAGCGCTCCCTCACATGTATTCACTCGTAAATGTAGTTCACTCGTGTTTAGCACTCAACACTCGAATCAATGTGTCACTCCCTTACAAACTCACCCTCACAATTGAGCACAAAAATCATACTCCAGAAAATAAATTGGGATGTGAGACAAGCTATGTTATAGAGCTAAGTGTAATTCAAAGTGAATAGACAGCACACTCAACACATACACAAGGGTATTGAAGAAGCAATCCGAATAACGACAAAGAAACGAATTAAAGAAAGAAAATGATTAAGGACTAATTTAGACGTAGTAACATATGAGAGTTACATATAATAATCAAGAGGAAAAACAGAAAGACATTTAACATCAATAAGCTTTCTTTCTTTCAATGGTTTTTTTTCCTTCTGATTGGCAAAATCTAATCAATTTACCAACAAGAAAATTGATTTAGAAGATCTTAAAGAAGAACAAAGTGTTGATAAGATTAAGATCTAACACTTTAAAGAACATAAGATTTTTTTTTTTTTTTTGTTATATATTTTTGTGATAGAACATGAACATTCTACACAAACTAAGAAACCTTATACAGTTATATTCAAGCTATGGTGAGCTCATCAAAGAAAATTCTAGAAGACACTGGAGACCTCCCTTATATGTTGTGCAAAGTTGAGCTTCAAGAAAGAGATGAATTAAATGCACTTTAAGTTGCATTTAATGAACTTCGCTGAATTTATAAAACTAGTCCAAGGATGAGTCAATAAGCACACTTTATTAATTGCATTATTTAATTATAGTTTAACTATTTGTTTGTCATATTTAAGCTAGTTTTAAATATAGGAGTTAAGGATATATTGTAACCCACATAGGTTACTATATTCCACCATTAACTAGCCATTTTAATATGGAGGTTATGAGTATTTTTCATTTACTAGCCCATTTAATTTGGGAGTTATATATCCCATTTAAGGTTGTAAGGGCTATATAAAGCCTTCTTTTCTTTGATTAGACATCAGATTTTGGAATTAAGAATAGAATTTCTATTTTAGTTTTGTTGAGAGCTAAACTTTCTTTGCAAATTCTTGTGTTTAGAACTTGCATGTAGAGTCATTCAAGTGGTATTGATCAAACCTCTTATGGAGTGATTCGAATCACGAGTTTTCTTTACTCTTGATCTTGATCATCAAGGTAATCCGTTCCATACTTTCTCTTGGGTTGATTTTCCATATCAGTTGGTATCAGAGTTCAGGCTCAAGATCGGATATATGTTTCCTTTGCGTTTCTTCTCAATTTGATTTTTATTTATTTTTATCTTTGTAGTTTTTAATTGACCAAGAGTTCAAAATTCAATCTTTGCTCTATTTATAATTTTGAGAGGTGAGAATGAGAGCTTCATTTGTGTAAATGAGGGTGAAAATAGTGGCCTAAAATTCCTAGAGTGTATACTCGTGAGAGAGTGTTGTGAGGTCCTTCGTATTTCCATAACTTATTTTTTGCAGCAAAGTTTCACAAATAGATTCGAGGACGAATCTTCTTGAAGAAGTGGAGAATGATATGAACCAAGAGACATCAATCATACAATGTGCTTCAATGAAGATGTGAAGAAAATATTGTTGAAATTATCAAAAGATATTTCAATTCATGCCACATTGAAGAAGAATGAAGTTTCATGTTTTGAATTTTTGTTGTATTACAATTTAGAGTAATTGTATTTCATTAATGTATTTTAAGACTTTTAATTTACTTTCGGTTACAATTACATAATGGTTAATTAAGGCCATTAAGTATGAATGTTACAACTCTTGAAATGCCTTTAGTAGTTTCATTTTGAAGCTATATAAAGCCATGTATGTTGTATTTGTAAGTAGACATGGAAAATATATAGTAAAAGAAGCATTTTTGCTTTCTTTAGCCAATGGCTAAGTTTATTTGCAATTCTACGTAGCTTAGGTTGCATGTAGAATCATTCAAGCTAGACATGATCGATCTTGCTTGTGGAGTGATTCGAATCTCAAACAATGTTCTTGCCTTGAGATATTCGATCAACAAGGTAATCTGAATCTTACTCCCCTTGTAATGGTTCTTTATCTTATCAGAACACTATGGCTATAGTATGATTACTTGAACTATATGTAGAGATATAAGAGTTGATCAAGTTCAAGTATATAGTCAAAATGATCTATAGTATAAGGATAAGGCTGAGTACCTTCTTCTGGGGACACTATGGATGCGACCCACTTTTGTATATGATATAAACAATGTGATTACTAAAATTGTACATGTGGAGACATGTGAGTGGGGGCGTCCTATGCAATGAGTATTGCATAAGATCGGACCATGAAGAAAATCATTCTCACTTTATAATGTCGTTTACTATTGAGACTGATTTTCTTTTCATTCGATGACCTAGGTAACTCGATCTTAATCCTGAGCTAACCATGAACTCCTGTTTATTCGGAATTATCCTTAGATTTGCATGGGTGAGTGTGGCTCAAGTTCGCCGACTCAATAGGCCTCCCATTTCAGGGGTAAGACTGGGTAAATGGCTGGGGACGTGGTGTGCAAGATGGAATTCACTCCTACCCACTTTTAGGGATAGAAGAGAGGTAGTTCCCTTAAGTACTGACTCCAAGTCTTGAACAAGGGGCCCCACCCTCTCATTGGCCTGAGAGGGATCCGGTTTACTGGTTGGACCACAAACCATTTGTTCATTAGAGGATCAGTGAGACATAAGAAACAAGAAGTAACTTTAGGGGTAAAACGGTAAATTGACCCAGCTCTAGTTATGAACAACCTGTGAATGATCGACTTACTAATCATGGTTATATCAAATGGACAGAAATATATCTATAGTGAGGGGAGTGCCACTACTAGGCTATAGTGGAATGTCTTAGTAGTTAACGAATGTTGGTTAACAAGGTTAATGAGTTTAACCGGTTAATCTTGGATTGTTGGAGCCCATGATCTATAGGTCCATTAGGTCCCTCTACTAGCTCATATCGGACTAAACCATAGAACAGTGTGACGAGTGAGTTCGAAGTGTTTGAATTCAAATTAGGGAGAATGCGCTACATATATACCATATATTTAACCGCATTTATGTTTTATTTACGAATTAAACAAAAAGAGAGAATTTGAGATATTTAAATAAGATTTAAATATCTTAATCAAATATGTGTTAGAATTAATTGGGATTGACATTTAAATTAATATTAAATATTAATTAAATAGTTTAATTAATCATTTAATATTACTTTAATTTGAAATTAATAATTCAAATTGATTGTTGAATTAAAATGAAGAAAGTCAAAATGTTGACTTCATTTAATGAAAAAATCCATGTTAGTGGAATTTTGAGGTGTCAAAATTTGGTTTAACCAAACTTGCATGCTTGCCAAATAAACCCCACAAATTTGAGTGTCAAAATTTGGTGATCTCAAATTTGCATGAACATGCAAACATGACTCTATAAATAGAGTGATCATAATACATGAAAGGGTGCTTGTTGGTGAAAAACCTTGAGAAAAACCTCTCACAAACACTCTCTTCATATATACAAAATCCCTCCCAAGTTTAGTCACTCACCGGATTCCACAATCCTGTTCTAAGGCCGGAGGATAAGGGAGAAGACACTAGTGGTGGTTCGAAACCGGTTCGTGAGGAAAAAGGAATTTGAACTACAAAAGATTAGTATTCGAACTCATTAAGTTTTAATACTTATGAACATGCTAGTTATTTACTATAATTGATGTTCTAAAAGTGTCTAAGATCCAAATTGCTTCCGCATGTGTTATATTAACACCTTCAATTGGTATCAGAGCAAGTTTTAGGCACTTTATTTACATTAATTTGATCATGGTGGGTACCATTTCATGAATGAAATTTTGTGGTTGCTAAAGTGGATGGTTTTGATTTTGGAATTTTTTTTATGCTTACATTTGATACAATTATTGTAATAAGCCTAATGTTTATGGGCTTTAATGAATGAAGAAAGATCTGTAATTTTTTTGGAGTCATTAGAGTCCATTTAAGGTTGTAATTGATCGAAAATGGAAGAGATAGGAAGTTGAACCGAAGAAGAAGATGGAAGAGGCAGTTTGGGTGTTTTTTCTGCCTTTGGAATCTGGTTCAACGTTTTTAAGGGTTGGTTCGCCCAGTTCGTGATCCTTGGGAGCGATTCAAGTTATTTTAATTATTAATGTAATAATTTAGTTAATTGCTTGTTTTAAAATGCCAAAACCAATCCACTTTAGCGTGTTTAATTAATTATGCATTATGAATGTATGTTTTAATTAAATAGAAAATGTATATGCATAAAGTATGTCATATAGATTTAAAATCCCACCATATGATAAGCATGTTTCATGCATTCCAAGTATGTTATAAGTGTTATAATGTATAATATACATGTTTAAGGTTCCATGAGTGATAGATATAAATTGTTATATTAATAATGGAATGGATGATTATATAATTGTTATATAAAGCATGTTAGATGCGTGTTATAGGTTATTTTCAACGTCATAAAATGAGATAGATGTTAAAATCTATAATAAAGTTAAGTACATGCTCACTCAAGGTTAAGAACAGTGCACGATCAATTTTAATAGTTAAAATAGGTTGATGTCTTACAAAATTGCGGTTACGAGAAAGCTCACCAGGCACGATCTTGTCTAAGGCTGGAGGTACTTAAGTTGACAGTTTACGGAACACCTACTACCTGGAGATCGGACCAGTACTTGAGCTTAGTTAGCCCAGTTTTATTAGCATGCTTAAGTGATATAAGTTTTAGAAAAATCACCTAGACTTATGTTATATTTAATTAGCCAGAATATAACTAAGTAATAAGTATACCCAACTGTCTAAAATACATAGTGGGAGGAAAAAGATATATGAGATACATCGTTTTCCTTTTATGCTCTCTATAAAATTCACACCGTGAGATTCATGCTCGGCCTTGGGAAAATTCACATTGTTTTCCTTTGCATGAGTCAATAACAAGGTGAATAGAGAAAGTATTTACAGTAAATGGGAGAAGGAAGTATATCCACACCTCCTATGGTCTCCACCACTAGGTTGCACCGTGAGATTCCAATGTTCCACCTGCATGTTGCCCTAAAGCAACTACCCATACAAAGGGTCGTAACATTGGAGTCGAAACAACGCAATCTCCAGAAATGGATAGGATTTCTTAGTTTCGTTTCCAACTTTGGCTTTTTCATTCGATAGCATTGTTGGGACCAATCTCTGAGGTCTGAAAATGGTGGATCACACTTATGAAGAATTACTAAGAGTTAGTATATTCTTGATCAAAATAGCGATAGCTAAAAACACTATAGCAACAAGAGTTATTCTGGGATTAGTGTTTAAAGTCAAGAATGTCTTGGTTTAGTGAATGAGTGATTGACTGCCCCTCGGTAGCAGTTGCTCTAACTCACTAAAGTATCGTTGCAAATTAATAATTTTTAGGTACATTATTACATTTGTTAAAACCGATTGGATTAAATAGGATTAAGTCAAATCACTAATAGAATTTTCTTTATATCATGGCATGACAAACTCAATAATACAATTACTCGCTTCTGAGAAATTAAACGGCGACAATTACACAACTTGGAAATCTAACCTAAACACAATACTAGTAATTTATGATTTAAGGTTTGTTTTAACTGAGGAATGTCCTCCAAACCTGATATGAACCACGACCAAGGAATTTTCATACCTGAAGGTCCAATTACAAGGACGAGATCTAAGAAGCTACAACAAACCTTATACAGTTATATTCAAGCTATGGTGAGCTCATCAAAGGAAATTCTAGAAGACGCTGGAGACCTCCCTTATATGTTGTGCAAAGTTGAGCTTCAAGAAAGAGATGAATTAAATGCACTTTAAGTTGCATTTAATGAACTCCNGATTATATTTTACCAATCAGAAGAAAAAAAAAATCATTGAAAGAAAGAAAGCATATTGATGTTAAATGTCTTTTTTTTTTTCCTCTTGATTATTATATGTAACTCTCATATGTTACTACGTCTACATTAGTCCTTAATCATTTTCTTTCTTTAATTCGTTTCTTTGTCGTTATTCGGATTGCTCCTTCAATACCCTTGTGTATGTCTTGAGTGTGCTGTCTATTCACTTTGAATTGCACTTAGCTCTATAACATAGCTTGTCTCACATCCCAATTTGTTTTTTGGAGTGTGATTTGTGTGTGCTCAATTGTGAGCGTGAGTTTGTAAGGGAGTGACACATTGATTCGAGTGTTGAGTGCTAAACACGAGTGAACTACATTTACGAGTGAATACACGTGAGGGAGTGCTTGTGAGGTCCTTTTTTTTTTCTTTCTTTTACCTTTTTTTTTTGTAGCATGGAAAATCCAGAGGACAATACTAACATTACTGATGCACGATTGAGAGAAGCCCAACAACGAACCATGGAAAGACTAATTCGAGGAATAGAAGAGTTGATTGATCGAATAGGCAGATTGGAGATTCAAAATCAAGCTCGACAGAGGATTCCACTACCTACGCCCTCAACCGATACATATGAGGGCGACAATTCTGATCACCACGAGGATAATCCACATGTGGTTGGTCATGGCTTGATGCAAGGGAGAGACCATGGTCGGTATCATAATTTACAACAACGAGTTCCTTATGATGATAGAATTGATCGTAACGTGGGGAGCATCAAATTAAAACTTCCCAAGTTTTATGGCAAAACCGATCCAGAGGAGTACCTTCAATGGGAGAAAACGGTGGAGTCGGTGTTCAACTGTCATAATTTTAGTGATGAAAAGAAGGTACTGTTATGCATTGCTCAATTCAAACAATATGCTCAAATTTGGTGGGATAAATTGATGTCAAGTAGGAGAAGAAATCTTGAAGCACCAATTGATTCATGGGTCGAGTTCAAAGAGTCCATGAGGAAGCGTTTTGTTCCACAATATTTTCACCGAGACATGGCGCAAAAGCTTCAAGCATTGAAACAAGGACGGAAATCTGTGGAGGATTATTACAAGGAGATGGATACATTGATGGATCGACTTGAACTCAATGAGGACATGGAGGCTCTCATGGCGCGGTTTCTTAATGGGTTAAACACAGAGATTGCGGACAAGACTGATTTACAACCTTATTCTAATATTGAGGAGTTGTTGCACATTGCAATTAAGATCGAGAGGCAAATCCAACGAAGGTCTCAACGGTATTCTTCTAAAACTTTTCCCAATTCTACTTCTACATGGAAAAGGGATAGTAAGAACATTGATTATACGCATAGAAATCAAGAGATTAATGTGAAGCCTCAAGCTAAATTTGAGAAAGGGGAGAGTTCTAGAACAGGGAAAGAAAAAGTAGAAAAGTCTAATGTTCGAAATAGAGATTTAAAGTGTTGGAGATGTCAAGGGGTAGGACACTATAGTAGAGATTGCCCAAATGCAAGAATTATGACCATCAAGGAGGGAGAAATTGTTACGGATGACGAGGCACATGACGACATAAATGAGGAAACTGATGAGAGTGAGGAGTTTAGTGAAGAGGACCCTACACATATATCTTTGGTTACTCGACGAGCTCTAAACACCCACATTAAGGAGGACGGCCTAGACCAAAAGGAGAACTTGTTTCAAACTCGGTGTCTTGTTCAATCTGTACCATATAGTGTTGTAATTGATAGCGGCAGTTGCACCAATGTTGTGAGTTCCATTCTCGTCAAAAGACTTAATTTAAAGACACAACCACATCCAAGACCCTACAAGCTTCAATGGTTGAATGATTGTGGGGAAGTACGGGTAACTCAACAAACTCTTGTTTCCTTTACTATTGGAAAATATGTTGATGATGTTTTATGTGATGTTGTATCCATGCATGTTGGAGATTTACTACTGGGGAGGCCTTGGCAATTTGATCGTCGGGTAATGTATGATGGGTATGCAAATCGATACTCTTTTACTCACAACGGTAGAAAAACTACTCTTATCCCATTGTCTCCAAAAGATGTATTTATTGATCACTGCAAACTTGAAAAGAAAAGGCAAGAGGCTGATGCAAAAGCAGAGATTGAAAAAGAATCAAGTGAAAAAAAGAGCTTGAGGGAAAAGCAAGATAGTAACACTCAGCCTAGAGAAAAAAAAGAGAGAAAAGCCAAATCAGTAAGCTTGTATGTTAGATCAAGTGAGGCTAGGAATGTTTTGATCTCTAACCAGACTATTCTTGTACTTATGTGCAAGGGATCTTGTTACTTTACTAACATGCTTAACCCTTCTTTGCCTAGTGATTTTGTTGTGCTTTTGCAAGAGTTTGAAGATTTATTTTCCGAGGAGAAGCCTAGTAGTTTGCCACCACTTAGAGGGATTGAACACAAGATTGACTTCATTCCTGGCGCGCCCATTCCAAACCGACCAGCTTATAGGACTAATCCAAAGGAGGCTGAAGAGATACAAAGGCAAGTAAGTGAACTCCTTGCTAAAGGGTATGTACGTGAAAGTTTGAGTCCTTGTTCTGTTCCAGTTATTCTTGTACCTAAGAAAGATGGTTCTTGGCGTATGTGTGTTGATTGTAGGGCTATAAACAAGATAACTATAAAGTATAGGCATCCAATTCCCAGATTAGATGATATGCTTGATGAATTGCATGGATGTAGTCTTTTTACTAAGATTGATTTAAAATCGGGTTATCATCAAATTCGCATGCATATTGGGGATGAGTGGAAAACAGCTTTTAAAACCAAGTATGGTCTTTATGAATGGTTGGTTATGCCTTTTGGATTAACTAATGCACCTAGTACATTCATGAGACTAATGAACCATGTCTTACGAGAATACTTAGGTAAGTTTGTGGTTGTTTATTTTGATGACATCCTTGTTTACTCTAAATCTTTAGATGATCATATTACCCATGTACGCAATGTTTTGACTACTTTAAGAAACGAATGTTTGTACGTAAATTTAAAGAAATGTAGCTTTTGCATGGAAAAAGTTAACTTTCTTGGGTTTGTAGTTTCATCTAATGGTGTTGAGGTTGACGAGGAGAAAGTGAAGGCTATAAAAGATTGGCCTACACCTAAAAATGTAAGTGAGGTAAGAAGTTTTCATGGTCTTGCAAGTTTCTACCGTAGGTTCATTAAGAATTTTAGTACAATTGCTTCACCCTTGAATGAACTTGTTAAGAAAAATGTATCCTTTATATGGGAAAAAGATCAAGAACTTGCTTTTAATACTTTGAAAGAAAAATTGAGTTCTGCTCCCTTGCTTGCATTACCTAATTTTGAGTCTACTTTTGAAATTGAATGTGATGCTAGTGGAGTAGGGATAGGTGCTGTATTAATGCAAAATCAAAGACCTTTGATGTTCTTTAGTGAGAAGTTGACTGGTGCATCTTTGAGGTATCCAACTTATGACAAAGAGCTTTATGCTTTGGTTCGTGCATTGCAAACCTGGCAACATTATCTTTGGCCTAAGGAGTTCATTATTCATACGGATCATGAAAGTTTAAAGCATTTGCGAGTACAAAATAAACTCAACAGACGACATGCTAAGTGGTTAGAATTTATTGAAACATTCCCTTATGTCATAAAATATAAACAAGGTAAGGAGAACATTGTTGCAGATGCATTATCACGAAGGTATGTCCTCCTCAATACTTTGAATGCTAGGTTGTTGGGTTTTGAACACATAAAGGATTTGTATCAACATGACATGTTCTTTGCTCCTTTTGTTGAATCTTGTGAAAAAAGATTCATTGTGGATAATTACTTGTTGTTAGATGGATTTTTGTTCCGAAAAGGCAAACTTTGCATACCTTCTTGTTCCATTCGTGAGCTACTTGTGAGGGATGCTCATGGAGGTGGTTTAATGGCACACCATGGAGTTTCTAAAACTTATGATATGCTCTCTGAACATTTCTTTTGGCCTAAAATGAGACATGATGTTCATAAAGTTTGTGCTCGTTGCATAGCATGTAAACAAGCTAAGTCTAGGCTTCAACCACATGGTTTATACTCCCCATTACCGGTTCCTAATGGTCCTTGGATTGATATATCAATGGATTTTGTTTTAGGTTTACCTAGGACTAGGAAAGGTTATGATAGCATCTTTGTTGTGGTTGATCGATTTAGTAAAATGGCTCATTTTATTCCTTGTCACAAAACTGATGATGCAAAACATATTGCAGACCTGTTCTTTAGGGAAGTTGTACGATTGCATGGCATTCCTAAAAGCATTGTTAGTGATCGTGATGTAAAATTTTTAAGCCACTTTTGGCGTGTTTTATGGGGTAAGTTAGGAACTAAGCTAATATATTCAACTACTTGTCATCCTCAAACGGATGGACAAACTGAAGTTGTTAACAGAACCATGACTGCTATGCTTAGGGCTATTATTGATAAGAATCTTAAGACTTGGGAGGTTTGTTTGCCCTTTATAGAATTTGCATATAATAGGGTTGTTCATAGCACTACTAAATGCACACCTTTTGAAATTGTTTATGGCTTTAATCCTTTAACCCCCCTTGACTTGTTGCCCATACCGTCAAAAGAGTGTGAATTTTGATGCAAATGCCAAGGTTGAGTTTGTTCATAAACTTCACAAGCAAGTGAAAGAACAAATTGAGAAACAAAATTCCAAGGTTGCTACCCGAATTAATAAAGGGCGTAAGTTTGTCATCTTCAAGCCAGGAGATTGGGTTTGGGTGCATTTCCGAAAAGAAAGATTTCCTACTCAAAGAAAATCTAAGCTTTTACCACGAGGAGATGGACCTTTTCAAGTTCTTGAGCGTATCAACGACAATGCTTATAAAATTGATTTACCAGGTAAGTACGGTGTTAGTACAACTTTTAATGTTGTTGATTTGAGTCCTTTTGATGTAGGTAATGGCTTTGATTCGAGGACGAATCTTTTTCAAGAGGGGGAGAATGATATGAACCACGACCAAGGAATTTCCATACCTGAAGGTCCAATTACAAGGACGAGAGCTAAGAAGCTACAACAAACCTTATACAGTTATATTCAAGCTATGGTGAGCTCATCAAAGGAAATTCTAGAAGACGCTGGAGACCTCCCTTATATGTTGTGCAAAGTTGAGCTTCAAGAAAGAGATGAATTAAATGCACTTTAAGTTGCATTTAATGAACTCCACTGAATTTATGAAGCTAGTCCAAGGATGAGTCAATAAGCACATTTTATTAATTGTATTATTTTATTATAGTTTAAATATTTGTTTGTCATATTTAAGCTAGTTTTAAATATAGGAGTTAAGGTTATATTGTAACCCACATAGGTTACTATATTCCACCATTAACTAGCCCATTTAATTTGGGAGTTATATATCCATAGGTTAAGGTTGTAAGGGCTATATAAAGCCTTCTTTTCTTTGATTAGACATCAGATTTTGGAATTAAGAATAGAATTTCTAAGTTAGCTTTGTTGAGAGCTAAACTTTCTTTGCAAATTCTTGTGTTTAGAACTTGCATGTAGAGTCATTCAAGTGGTATTGATCAAACCTCTTGTGGAGTGATTCGAATCACGAGTTTAGAAACGAGTTTTCTTTACTCTTGATCTTGATCATCAAGGTAATCCGTTCCATACTTTCCCTTGGGTTGATTTTCCATATCAAAACCCCATCCCAAATGCAAATTGAACAGTTCGGGATGCATATGACAGATGGATAAAGGAAAATGACAAAGCTCTAGTATACGATGTTATGGGTACTGCTAAAGAGATTATGGAATCTCTAAAAGGGATGTTTGGACAACCGTCCTTCTCCCTTAGACATGAAGCCATAAAATACATTTACAACTGTCGTATGAAAGAAGGGACCTCAGTTAGAGAACATGTCCTGAACATGATGGTCCATTTCAATGTGGCAGAAGAAAATGAAGTTGTCATTGACGAGAAGAGTCAAGTCAGTTTTATCATGATGTCTCTTCCAAAGAGCTTCTTCCAGCTCCACACAAATGTGGTAATGAACAAAATAGAATATAACTGACTGCTCTTTTCAATGAGCTACAGACTTATAAGTCCCTCTTAACGAACAAGGGACAAACAGGAGAAGCAAATGTTGCTATCTTCAAGAAATTATTACGAGGATCGTCCTCCAAAAATAAGTCTGGACCTTCAACTTCTAAAAGTGTTTTGATGAAGAAGAAGGGTAAAGGGAAAAATAAGATTCCTACTAACCGCAACAACAAGGTTCAAAAAGCAGATAAAGGAAAATGTTTCCATTGCAACGAAAATGGGCACTGGAAGAGAAACTGCCCAAAATACCTTGCTGAGAAGAAAGCCGAAAAGGCACAACAAGGTAAATATGATTTACTCGTTGTAGAAATATGTTTAGTAGAGTATGACAACTCAACTTGGATACTAGATTTAGGGACGACTAATCATATTTGTTCTTTTTACCAAGAAACTAGCTCCTTGAGAATGCTTGCGGACGGCGAGATAACACTCAGGGTTGGAACAGGAGAGGTTGTCTCAGCAAGATCAGTAGGAAATTTAAAGTTATTTTTTGGAGATAGATTCGTTATATTAGATAATGTACTTTTTGTTCCTGAAATGAAAAGAAATCTAATATCTATCTCTTGTTTATTAGAAAAATTGTATAAAGTATCTTTTGAAATCAATGAAGTGTTCATTTGCAAAAGAGGTATTCATATTTGTTCTGCAAAACTAGAAAATAACTTATATATGTTAAAACCGAGAGAAACAAAAGCCATTTTAAATACCGAGATGTTTCAAACAGCTGAAACTCAAAATAAACGACAAAAGATTTCTCCTAATACCTATCTTTTGCACTTAAGACTAGGCCACATTAATCTCAATAGGATTGAGAGATTGGTTAAAAGAGAACTTCTAAATGAGTTAGAAGACAACTCTTTACCTCCATGCGAGTCTTGTCTTGAGGGTAAAATGACTAAACGATCGTTTTTCGAAAAAGGTTATAGAGCCAAAGAAACATTAGAACTCGTGCATTCAGATCTCTGTGGTTCAATGAATGTCAAAGCACGTGGAGGGTATGAATATTTCATCAGTTTTATTGATGATTATTCAAGGTATGACTATCTTGACCTAATGCGTCACAAGTTCGAAGCTCTTGAAAAATTCAGAGAGTATAAGACTGAGGTTGAGAATCTATTAGTTAAAACTATTAAAACACTTCGATCAGATCGAGGAGGAGAGTACATGGACTTGAGATTTCAAGACTATATGATAGAACATAGAATAAGATCGCAACTCAGCCCCTGGTACCTCAACAAAATGGTGTATCAGAAAGAAGAAATATAACTTTGTTAGACATGGTTCGGTCTATGATGAGTTTCGGTCAATTACCAGATCCGTTTTGAGGATATGCAGTGGAGACTGCTACATACATTTTGAATATGGTTCCTACTAAGAGTGTTTCAAAAACACCTTATGAGTTATGAAAATGGCATAAAGGTAGTTTACGTCACTTAAGAATTTGGGGATGTCCAGCACATGTGTTGTTGCAAAACCCTAAGAAATTAGAGCGTCGTTCAAAATTATGTCTATTCATAGGATACCCCAAAGAGACGAAAGGTGGTTTGTTTTATGACCCTCAAGAAAATAGAGTGTTTGTATCAACAAACGCTACATTCTTAGAGGAAGACCACGTAAGAAATCATGAACCTCACAACAAACTAGTATTAAGTGAGATTTCTAAAGAAGCTACTGATAAAACAAGAGTTGTTGATCAAGTTGGTCCTTCAACAAGAGTTGTTGATGGAGCTGACACCTCTGGTCAATCACATCCTTCTCAAGAGTTGAGAATGCCTCGACGTAGTAGAAGGGTTATAATTCAACCTGATCGTTACTTGGGTTTGGCAGAAACTCAAGTCATCATATCTGATGATGGCATTGAGGATCCATTGACCTATAAACAGGCAATGAATGATGAAGATAGAGATTAGTGGATTAAAGCCATGAATCTTGAAATAGAGACAATGTACTTTAATTCAGTTTGGGAACTTGTAGATCAACCAGATGGGTAAAACCTATTGGTTGCAAATGAATCTATAAGAGGAAACGAGACCAAACCGGTAAGGTACAGACCTTTAAAGCTCGACTAGTAGCAAAGGGTTATACCCAAAGAGAGGGGGTGGACTATGAAGAAACCTTCTCTTCTGTTGCTATGCTTAAATCGATTAGAATACTCTTGTCTATTGCCACATTTTATGATTATGAAATTTGGCAAATGGATGTTAAGACAACCTTTCTAAACGACAATCTTGAAGAGAGTATCTATATGGCTCAACCAGAGGGGTTCATTGAACAGAATCACAAGCAAAGGGTTTGCAAGCTTAAAAGATCCATTTATGGGTTGAAGAAAGCATCTCGATCCTGGAATATAAAGTTTGATACTGCGATTAAATCTTATGGTTTTAAACAGAATGTTGACGAACCTTGTGTTTATAAAAGAATAGTCAACTCTACAGTAGCTTTCCTGGTGTTGAACGTTGACGATATCTTACTCATTGGAAATGATGTGAGATTTCTGACTGACATTAAGCATTGGCTAGCGACACAAATCCAAATGAAAGATTTAGGAGAGGCTCAGTTTGTTCTTGGAATCCAAATTGTTCGAAATCGCAAGAACAAATCACTAGCATTGTCTTAGGCATCGTACATCGACAAAATGTTGATTTGATATAAGATGCAGGACTCCAAGAAAGGATTATTACCTTTCAGGCATGGACTTCATTTGTCGAAGGAACAAAGTCCCAAGACACCTCAAGAAGTTGAGGATATGAGACACATTTCTTATGCATCAGCGGTCGGTAGTCTGATGTATGCCATGTTGTGTACCCGACCCGACATATGCTATGCTGTGGGAATTGTCAGCAGATATCAGTCCAATCTGGGACGTGCTCATTGGACTACCGTTAAGAATATCCTCGAGTATCTTAGGAGAACGAGGGACTATATGCTAATGTACGGTGCTAAGGATCTGAAACTTACAGGGTACACTGACTCAGATTTTCAGACCGATGTAGATTCGAAGAAATCGCATTTGGATCTGTCTTCACTCGGAACGGAGGAGCAATAATATGGAGAAGCATAAAGCAAGGTTGCATTGCTTATTCCACCATGGAGGCTGAGTATGTTGCTGCTTGTGAAGCAGCGAAAGAATCTGTATGGCTTAGGAAGTTCTTAAACCTTCCCCTGAACCTGATTTCACTCTTGAACGAGGGTTGAAACTGTAAAAAAGAAAGACACCTTATTCCTGACCCTCGGCTTGGCCCCTTTCCGATTCCTCAACCGACACCCTTTTTCTTGTTGCTTGAACTTACTCTCCTATAAGAAAGGAAAGACGAAAGACGAAACTAAAGAAGAATGAGACTGAACCTTCTCTCTCTCTATCTTTGCTCCGTAACCTGTGTCAATTATATTCTTTTCTTGAAGAAGTCAATCAATCCTTAACTACTTGCTTAGCCTAAAGAACGTATTCGATACAAGATTCATTCTTCTACTTCTTTCAGGAGGTGTAAAGATGCTTCTTCTCTTTCCTCTTTTTCAGCCTGACTCTTTATGATCCTAAACCACTACATGATCTTGAAATACTATTGTTAACTACTACTTATGATCTTGAACTACTGACTGCACTTCACTCTCTTCTTGCTTTGAAGGAACAAGTAAAGACTCAAGATCAAGCTAGCTAGCTACTGTACTTCACTTTCAACTCTTACACTTAACTACTGCACTGGAAAAGAACTGACTACTACCTCTATTGGAAGAACTGACTACTGCCTATACTTGAACTTACTATTACCTATACTTGAACTGACTACTGCCGCTACTAGAAGAACTGACTACTGCCTACTTAGACTTCTTCCCTCTCCCTACTGTACTGAGATTCTACTTCCAATTGTCTACTCATTAAGCTCTATTCATTCCCTGACGAGAACAACATATTTCAGTTAGTTACTACTTTTTAATCCTCTAAGTAACCTTACTTAACCTGCCGAGAGAAGAAGAAGATTAGTTTAATTACGGAAAGTCCTCTCCTCTAAGTAACCGATGAGAAAGCAAGAGAAGAAGAGAACAACAATATTATGAATTACAGAAGGATCAAGGTCAAGCTCATTCACCTCTAGAGCAAGAGAAGAGGAAGAAGATTATTACATTAGGGGAAAGAAGGGTCAAGGTCAAGCTCATGAACTTTTAGAGCACAAGAAGAAGAAGATTAATTACGAAAAGGTAATGCTACTAAATGAGACAAGAAGAACTACAAGATAATTAGATTACAGGAGGGGAAGAGTAACGCTAACCTAAGGTCTCGAACAAGAAGAAGAAGAAAGATTCAATTCATTACAGGAAGGAAGGTAAAGTAAGACCTGACGAAGAACAACTGAATTACAAGCAAGAAGGGGTAAAGCTTACCTGATGAGACAAGAAGAAGAATCAGATTATTACATTACACAAAAGGGTCGATCAAGTACTCTCATCTAAGTCACCTCTAGAGCAAGCCACCAAGATTCATTACATCTGGGAAAGGGGGTAAAGCTAATAACCTAATAACGTCTGGAGAAGGCAAGCAGCAGGCAAGGAAGAACAATATATTCATTACAGGTTGGCTGGAAGGGGTCAAGTTAACCTAACGTCTTCGAGCAAGCCAACAACATTGTAAGGTCAAGTACTCTCTTCTGGTCTAGAGCAAGAACTAGATTTACATTACAGGAAGGGTAAACGTACTTGACGACTCGAGAAAGAGAAAGAAGAAGACGAGATATGAATTACAGACGAAAAGATAAACTCATGAACCTACAAGAGGAACAAGATTTATTATAGATAGAAAGGTCAAGCTAACCTTTCTTTACAATCTTCTTCATAGTCTTTAGTTAGAGAATCAATCAATCAAACTTACCTGTTTTGGATTAACTGCTCACAAACTTACCTGCTTTGGCTGGCTTGGCTTAACCTATTCCTTCATTCACCTATTCGTCTTGAATTGACTTTCTTGTAAACTTATGACCCTTCCCATGAACATTGTCCTGAGTTTAACAAGAGAAGGGAGACTCACCAAGCGGAATTAGAGATTGTAATAATAAAAAGGAGAACCTCTTTCCGTCTTACCTGTCGAAAGAGAGAGAACTAACTAACACCCCTAGTAGTACGATATGTATTCCCTGACTGAGACTCATCAAGTAAAGACTAAGAAGAGAGTTTCCAGGCCCGGGCTGGGTTGTCTTGAACTGCTTGCTTTTACTCCATCCCTACTATTCCCTGAACTATTGATTGATTAATGATCTGTCACACTCAGTCTCGACTTCACTCTTTATTATAGAGAGTTCATGGGTTAGACCGGACTATTATATACTGATTGATGCTTTCTTTCTTCCTTGGTGTGTTGGAAGGAAGAGGCACTGACCTAAAGATTAATTAGAGTTTACAGTCAGGACAGCGTAAGTAAAGAAGCGTTATCTTTATCCCTTACCTTAAAGAAAGAGAAAGAATTGATTGTCAGATAGCCTCCTTACCTCCTCCCTAACTAAGAGAGATAACTAGAACTAACTATAAAGATAACTAACAGCTGCCCGCGCCCCTCTCCTCTCTGTCTGCTTCGCCCCTTCCTTTTCCTTGTCCGATATGTATTCTTGAGATTGAACTAGGTAAGTCAAAAGCTAGAATGAAGAACCTGCCTGCAAGAGGAATCAGTCCTTTACGAGTCAATGAGAGATTAAGCTCCTAAACCAGAAGTCTTACCTGACGAAGAAGCTAAACCAACCGAGACTATCCTATCCTTAGTGAAAGACTAAAAGTCAAGAAAGCTTAGAGTGCGAGTTACCTTGCCCAAAGTCAAAGGCAAAGAGAACCAAACTCTGAACCGTACCAGGAGGAAGTCAAGCCGAACCATTCTTTCTCGTTTACTCTTGCACCAGATTGCCCAAAGTCAAAGGCAAAGAGACCTCAGTCAAAGAGAAATACTCCTTCTTCCTAATCGTTTACTCTTACACCGGATTGCCCAAATTCAAAGAGACCTCAAACCGTAACCACTAGAAGTGAGTGTGCCCATTCACCTATTTATCTATCTATCTTATAATGGAATTGCCAGCCCTGGACCTCTGATCTTCTCGTCTTTCCGTCTGCTCCACCACGCCTCGTAACTATTACTTTCTCTCTCCTTTAACTGTCGGTAAGATATTGATTTATAGATTCTCCTTACCCTATGCTCTTCTTTCTTTCTTTCTTTCTTTCTTTACTTTACCTTACTTTACCTTTTCTAGTGTTTGATTGAAGTGTTGAAAGTCAAGCCTAAAGATTCATTCTACTGAACGAAATCACTATTCTATACTTCCCTGATTTACCTTAGCAAGTCTTTGATCAAGTCAAGACTCAACAGCAACTGAAAGAGAAAGAGAAATTCAAGACTGAACAGAACAGGACTATTACACCGGAACCTGAAACCATTCCCTATTCTATACTGACACTTACGACTTACTCTCTACTTCTTTCACTTAGAACTCTATACTTATTATCCTACTCCCTACTACTTACATTACACTTAGAACTCGATACTCCCTATCTACTTTAGATTAGTCCTACTCTCTACTTGAACTTAGAACTACTTACTCATTAAGGAGCTAGCTCTCCTACTCATTAATTAAGCTCTACTGCCTACAAGCTTCTCTACTCTATTCCTTGATGAGGATAACCTATTATGTTACACCTTTTCAATCCTCTAACTAAGGAGAAAGCAAGAGAAGAAGATTTATTACAAGAGGGTAATGCTAACTAACCTAACGTGACGAGTAAAGAAAGACTGAACCAACAACACAACTTATTCATTTCATAAACCAAGAGAAGCAGATAGGAATTACTACATACAAGAAGGTCAGTCAAGCTCACTCATTAACTTACCGAGAAAGCAAGACAAGAAGACTTATTACATCTGGGAAGGTAATGATGCTACTATAACACTCTTACTTAATAACCTAACCTATAACCCTTACAACATAACCTCTATAGAAAGCAAGAGAAGTAGATATTGCAAATGAAGTAGGTATTGCAAAAGAGGTAGATATGAATTACTACAAGAAGGCCACAGTCAAGCTCACTCATTAACTTGCCGAGAAAGCTGCAAGAGAAGAAGAAAGAGATTTATTACAACCCCGCGGAAGGTCATGCTACTAACTTGACGAGACAATAGGAACAACAAGATTTATTACAGGAAGAAAGTTCAAGCTAACCTCTCTCTAGTCTAAAACAAGATGCAAGAGTATGAGAAGGAAGCTCAAGTAAGACCTGACGAAGGAAGAACAACTGAATTACAAGCAAGAAGAGGTAACTCACCTGATGAAGAGAAGAACTTAATTGACATTACATACAGGAAGCTCAAATACTCTCTTAGAAGTTACCTCGGGAGCAAGCAAGAAGCAAGCCAGCCAACAACATTCATTGCATACTAAAGAGGTCAAGCTAACCCAACCTGATAAGAAAGAAAGCAAGCAGCAGACAAGCAAGCAAGCAACCAAGTAGGCAACAATAACATATTCAATTCATTACACGGGAAGGAGTCAAGTTAACCTAACCTGACGAGAAAGACAACTACTACATTAAAAAGGCAGGCAAGCTCTAGCTAGTCTCGAACAAGAACTAACTACAAAAAATATGATTACTACATATGGAAAGCTCAAGCTGACGTGACGAACACAACAAGATTACGGAAGGGTAAAACTGACCTGACGTGACGACAAAGAACAAGAGAAGATATTCATTACATACAGAACAGAAAGAGAAGTTGCTCACTCACTCACCTATAGCTGCTATAGAGCAAGCAAGAAACCAAGCAAGACAAACAAGAAGATGAATTACATACGGAAAGGTAGTAAAGCTAATCTAACGTAAGAAGAACTACGGATACATTCCTACGGAAGGTTCATTCAAGCTTACCTGACAAGAAGAAGAGCATTAGACATTACAGAAAGGTCAGTCAAGCTCCAGCTATTCTGGAAGAACACCATTTCCATTACAGAAAGGTAAAGCTACAATTATTATGGAAGAGCTCCATTTAGATTACAGAAAGAGGTCAAGTTACAGCTATTCCGGAAGAACAAGATTTACATTACAGAAAGGGGTAAAGCTCCAGCTATTATGGAAGCATTTTACATTATGGAAAGGTCAAGGCTGGCTAATCTAACAGTTAAAACAACAACAACAACAACATTTACTACATTACAAAAGCAAGAAGGTCAAGGTCAAGCTACTAACCTGCCAAGAACAACATTTCCATTAGGGAAGGTTCAAGCTTTAGCTATTCTAGAACAAGAAGAAGAAGAACATTTACAGGAAGGTGCTCAAGTTCTTGCTAGTCATGAGCAAGACAAACATTTACATTTACAGAAAGGTAAAGTAATCTAACGTCATGAACAAGCCAAACAACAAGACAAGATTCATAACATACGAAAAGAGAAGCAGCTGCTCACTAACCTATAGAGCAAGCAACCAAGACAGACAACAAACAACATTCTAATTACTACAAAAGGATAAAGGTAATCTCTACTAATTTGACATCAAGAAGAACTACTGATACATAAATTACCACAGAAGGGTCAAGCTAACCTTATGTCTATAACAACAACAAGAAGATTAATTACAGGAAGGTAAAGTAACCTATCGAGAAGAAGAACAACATCATCATCATTACTACAAGCAAAAGTAGGGTAACACTAATCTCTAGTCAAGAGGAGCTGCGGATACACGAATTACTAGGGAAGGGTAAAGCTTACCTCTAGTCTCAAGAGGAGCTACATATAGATTACGGAAGGGTAACGTTTCCCTCTGGTCAAGAAGAGCTACATTTAGATTATGGCCAGGTCAAGTTTCCCCTAGTCATGAAGGAAGAGCTACATTTCCATTATAGTCGGGTAAAGCTCTAGCTTGTCTAGAAGGAAGAACAAGATTTACATTACGGTCGGGCTCTAGCTAGTCATTACAGAGGGGTAAAGCTTACCTCTGGTCAAGAAGAACTACGGATACATTACGGGCAAGAAGGTCAAGTCTTCTGACGTGACGAACAACAACAATTTACATTACGGAAGAGTAAAGCTCTAGCTTGTCATGAGCAACAACAAGATTTACATTACGGCCGGGCTCTAGCTATTCGGAAGCAAGAGCTACATTTTCATTACATAAAAGAAGTGAATGTTACTAACCTTTAAAAGAAGGTCAAGTTACTTTAAAAGAAGAAGGGAAGGGTAAAGTTACTAACCTTTTAGAAAGAAGAAAGGAAGGGTCAAGTTATAACCTTTAAAAGAAAAGAAGGAAGGGTCAAGTTGTAATCTTTAGAAAGAAGAAGGTCAAGTTAAGTTACTAACCTTTAGAAGTGAAGACGACATCAACAACATTACAGGAAAGTCAGGTAAAGTTACTACCTTGACAAAGAGAAGACCAATAACAAGATTTACAATAAGGAAGGTAAAGCTCTAGCTAGTCTAGAACACCACATTTACAGTAAGGAAGGTAAAGCTCTAGCTAGTCTAGAACAACTACATTCATTACATACTACAGAAAGTTCAAGTTAAACTCTATTCTTGAGCAAGAGGAAGGAACAAGAAAACAAACAACAAGATGAATTACAAGCAAGCCTGGTAAAGCTAAACTCTATTACAAATATAAAAATAATAAAGAATATTGATATATCTCTCCCCTCTTGACCACTTACGATATTTCTTTGTGATTGAAATGAGATTTCTTTGTGATTCGAGATTTCTTTGTGATTGAAAAAGGACTAGATATTGATTGATTCGTTAGAGTGAACTGTCAGACTAAATCCAGTGTTTGAATAACTAGTCAAAGTAACTGCATAAGAGGAAGGAATAGTTTTTGTTTCAAGACTCAAGAGCAAAGGCTTAAGCAAGATGCGTTCACTCTTTCTTTCCCCTGTCCCGTAACCAGATAGATAATTTGTATTCTTTGTTTGCTTTAACTGTTAAATAAAGTATTCTTTAAGGAAAGCTTGGTATTTGTTATTCTGTCTGGCAGCTTCGCACTTTAGCTTAGCTTTTGTCTCCTTAACTCTTTCCTTCACCGTCTTTCCTCTCTCTCTGGCCGTAACCTCTTTCTTCGTAGGACTTAACGTAACTAACTACTCTTTCCGCTTAACGTAACTAACTACTCTCTCTGCTTATTGGTCTCTGATTGACTCATTATAGATTCAACGCCTCTTTCCTTTGTCTGCCCCTTCTTGAACAGTGTAAGATGAAGAGGAGGGTCAAGCTCATGAACTAGTCTCTATTAGTGGAACCTCGTGAACGGGGCTTTAGCTATTCTAGAACAAGAGAAAGCAGTCTTCAAACTGACTTAACTTAACTTACCCCGTATTTGTGTTCTTCTGTAATCCTAAGTAAGGCTCCACAACGAACTCTCATCGGGTATTTCTACTTATACTAAAGAGGATAAGTGAAGGTAAGCTGATTCCGCTATCCTTGGAACAAGTAATCTACTCCTTAACTCTCTTTGTAATTATCCTGAACTCTTTTAATTTTCTTTAACTCTCTTTCACCTGACCTGGATGGAAAACTAGAAACTCTTTCACCTATGACCTGAAAAACTATTAACTCTTCTTTCACCTGCTGCCCTGTAACCACTAGAAGAAGGAAGAAGTGTCTTCGCTCCGATCGATTGATTCCTAGCTAGTTCGCTCGTTCGTTCACTTCGTCCGTAACCTATCTTTGCTTATTCTGAATTCCTTTTTAGTGTAGACTAAAAGGAGAGCAAAGATTAATCTAATAAGACTTGCTTGCCAAGAAGTTACTTACTCTCTCTCCTGATTGAAGAAGGGGTAAAGACTACACTTGATCTGCTGCTCTTCCTACCCTCTCCTCTCCAATCTCTTCCTGCCTTCTCCTCTCAAATTACAAGAAGGGTAACTACAATAGGGGTTGAACTAGCTCCCTCACTAGTATTACCCGAGCTAAGCTACTTCATTCAATCTGGAGAAAAGCTCTTTCTTACCTAACCTACTTCACTCCACTCATTCAATCCAAAAGTTCTATTCTATTCCATTCCATTGTTGTAACCTTAATACTCTGTCTATTCGATATTACCTTCCTTTAGAGTATATTGTTAGTTACCTTTCTTTGTTAGTATAAAGTTTAGTTACCTTTTTAGTATATTGATGTTACCTTTTTAGTTAGTATATTGAACAACAACAAAGCAAAGAAGATTGACTAAAGCTTCACCTTAAACCAAAGAACAAGTAATAAAGTCAGAAGAGAGTTCATTTATTGGTTTCTAGTCTTTAAAAGGAAAGAGGGTTAGAAGCTATCCTTTCTTCTCTTGTCTTCTTTACATTCTCTTTATTAATTAACTCGTATATTCAATACTTGCCCTATGCGCTTCTTTATTTACAGTCTTTGTTTGAAGGGAGACTAAGAAACGGATTAAACTCTGTAATAGGTGTTTGTTTACGGACTGAAATACTGAACCAACAAGCTAAAGACTGCAGCAAGAGAAGATTCATTCTCCTGTACGTTCTTTCCAGTTAAAGACTAGTTTTAGGAAGAAGAGTAAAGACTGTGAACCAACCAACTACTTAATCATTCATTCAATCCTTAAGCAAGAGAAGGAGGCGGGCGTACTAAAGAACCATTAATTCATTCCATTCCCTTGGTTCTTTACTTGTTAGGTAATATATCTAATAGAAAGAATGGTTTACGGACGTAGGGAAGAACTTAGTGCTTGCTTTAGTTCAAGAAGGTAGGTAGCTGATCTTGATTGAATTTGTTTCATCTTTCCTTTCAGTTTCAGGAGTAAAGAAGAAGAAGAGACCATAAAGGATGCGTGGGTGAAGGTTCAGGAACAAACACAGACCTACAGACTGAGACCAATGGAATAGGGTTACAGAGCTTGACCTTGCTTGTTCAATCAGGTGATGGAGCTGATCTTTCTTTCCTTTCTCTGTCTCTTTTACCTTTACCTTGTTCAATCAGGATAATTAATGTTGAGTCTTAACTTACACAGTTCACACTCTCATTCTTGAATAACTCACAAGAACTGCACACTGTTTGGCAGGGAATTCTTGGTGAGTCTTTCTTCAAGAAGGACACGAATGAAAACACCTATTCTATTTACCTTGTTTAATCAATCAAGGGTGAATGAGACCGAATAGAGAGAATCAAGAGAAGAGACCGACAATGAATAGGTTCAGGGTTCACTATTTGATTGAACGAGTAGGTCTTTGGTCAGGTATATAGAGTCAAAGGCAAGGGGGAAGGAGTGAAGTTCGGTCAGTCTAACGAATCTTTCTTACAGGAGAAGGGGAAACTAAAGAATTGAAATTGAGAAGGAATAGAAGAAGAGAACGAAAGGATTCGATCAAGATTTCTCATCTCTATGGTATGGGATTAAATTTAGCATTGACTTTCTTTGTCCTATGGATTGATTGAACTCGGCCGGCGGTAAAGCATATTCAGTAGCTCTTTTTTTTCACTCGGTAATTATAGGTGTTTGTTTGGTAATAGGGGTTCCCCGAAGAATGAATCTTGTCTTGTTTTTCTTTCTTTCGTCTTTCAAAGCAGCTATATTCATTCTAAAACTGGAAAGGATAGGTTCCGATGAGGGCAATGGAATAGTGAAACCGAGTTGGAGAGGTTAATGAGCTAATCTTTCTTTCCTTTCTTCTTGACTTAATACAACATTACCTATTGCCCTCAAAATAAGGGAAAGATAGACAAAATTCATTCATGGTCTTTACAGTAAAAAGAGTGAAAGAGAAAGTAGATGAACGAGTCTTTGAATCAATGAAGGAGTTAGCAGCTTGACAGTGTTTGAAAGCTAAAACTCTTTATGTTGTGAATGAGAGATTAATAAGACACAACTACTGCCCATTCACCTCTATTCCTATTCCCTTCCCGGATTTAAGGGGGTAAACTTCTGTCCCTTCTCTTCTGGAACTGTAAGAAAAGAGGAAGAAACCTGACCCTCTACTATTCCCTTGACTTCTTGAACGAGGTAAATAGATAGTAGTAGTCTTTCTCCTACCTGAATTGAATCACCTCGTCTTGGCTCCTCTCAAAAGGCATTACATTACTGGCTAGTCAATTCTCTCTCTCTCCTTACTCTTCGTCTTCGCTTCATCCCTTCTAACTTCCGACCTTATCTCTATTGGCATCTTCCTCTTGGTAAATTGCTTAACCTCTAACTGAAGAAGATCTTCTGCATCTCTATTCGCATCTTAGTATATGTAGTAGTCTCTGCTGTAAAAGGAAGGCTTTTTTATCGCATCTGAAACGACTCCAAGTGCGTGCGTGTACATTTTCCTATCAATGCCCTTGACCTCACCTCAAGGGTTAGGCACTCTGGTCATTCTGAGTATTTCATGCCAGGCACCCAACTATTTTGATTCTTGAACTGCTCTTTCCGCTGTAAAGCTGCTTCTTTTCCTTTCCTATTGAACAGTAGTAAACTCGTTCTCACTGCTTCCTCTCCCCCTTTCTCTTTTTCTTCCTTAAATCAGAGAGTAAGGACAACTAAGAGTTAATAACAAGGAAATAAACATTAAAGAAGAGAGAGATCTTTCATCATCCATTTATTGAGCTGTAAACAAAGACTTCTTATGTATGAATGAGAGTTTACAGTGAGGGGAGACTCATCAAGCAAAACAAGAGCTACTGTGACAGTCGAGTCAAGACTAAAGAAAGATTTGTCAGCCATAATAGGACTATTACTGATTAACCTGTCTGACCCTTTTATTCTCTATTCCTTCCCTATTTTTTATGTCATTGAACTCTCGGGGTAAAGCTTATTCTTTCACCTATTCATTATCGGAAGGAAAGAGACTCCACTCAAGCCGCATGATCCTTAACTCCTTGTTTAGTTATGGTTAGTTATTCAAACATTATTCTTTCACTCGGTAAAGCAACAGGATGATCAGCTCAATCACCTCTCCCTATGTTTAGGGTCATGTATGAGGTAATTACATTGGAAGTCTAGAGAGAGACTGGACAACACTTTCTTTCTTGCTTGCTTTCACTCCTGCCCCTAACTGAACCTATATGACCTTCGCTACTTCACCTCGGCTTCTCTCTAAACTAAGACTCAACTCACTATTCATGAGAGTTCACTCCTATCTGTTTCTATTCTCTCGTTCACCTTTATCTATTCTCTGACCTGAACCTGACCAGAATGAAAGAAGAAGATATTCCTTTCTTTACTGTCGAGTCAATGAATTAGTTACTTTACAAGAGAATTGATTGAAGGGAGAGGAGAAATGAAAGATTAATTCGACTTGCCAGGAGGGAGAGTACGGGAACCTTAACCTTATAATGGATTTGCTACTGAAAGAGAATAAACAAGGTAAACTGGACGGACTATTCTTCTTCACCTCTATTCCTTCCCTCAGAGAAAGAATTGATTGAAGATTACAGGAGAGTCAATTCCTGAAATCCAGTACCAGATTGAACTGAAAAAGAAAGAGAAGCTGCTGAACCAGCCCCTTCTATATTAGATTATTACTACCTTCGCTTATGGAACAGTAAACTCATTAACCTCTATTCCTTTCTGTGTTCGTTATTCAACTGAACTACCTAACCTCTCCCTATTTTTTAGATGATGTAACTCGTTCTTGTGGCTTCTTCCTTCCTTGATATTACTTGAACCTTTAATTCCATTGAACTCCTCTCGTACTTACTTACTCCTCTCGTCTTCTCGTGGAGCTACTTCGCACCTTTCCTATTCATTCTACTGAACCTCTACTCTTTTGGCTCCCCCTTCTTGAACTGTCTGTTTCATGTCTTCGCTCCTCTATTTATTTATTGGTCGAGCCGCTTCGCTCATTCGCCTAACTATTCGTGTCTCATCGCTTCGCTCCTCTCCGTGTTGGTCGAGTCGCTTTACTCCTCTCCGTGTTGGTCGAGTCGCTTTACTCCTCTCCTTTGTCTCGCGTCTTCGACCCTCGTAAACTATCTGCTTCTCTACTTAATCCTAAATTCCTATTCCCCTCACTTGAGAGTCGAGTAAATTCATGCAAGAATCAGAAGAAAATGAAAGAGAAGTAGTTTAACCAACCCTTGTTTACCGGAGAAGAAAAGATAAGAGAATGAAATCAGGAAGACTACTGTGAAGCCCGACAAGATTAATGATCACTCTTGAACCAGAACCTCTATTCCCATCCCAGGCGGGGAACCTATTTAATAAATGAACTCCTGCTCCTGAACCATATTGAACTTAAAAAGAAGGATTAGCTCATGAACCAGAACCTATTCATTGTCAGTCTCATTACTTCGCTACTTGACCTTTAGTTAGAGAATTCCATAAGGGAAAAAGGGAGAAAGAAATATTAATGATCCTGAACCATAACCGATAGAGAAAGAAGGTAGATAAAAAATTAAAGAGAGTTTACAGTCTTTGTTTGAATAAATGAATGAGTTAGCAGCTTGACCTTACCTTGCCTTTGGAAGGAATAAATAGGGAAGGGACATCAGGCAGGTTCAGGGTGTCGGTTTCTTCTTCTTCTTTTCCTCCAGTTGTTTACCTCGTTCAATCAAAAGGGTTAAGCTTGAGTCGAATTCATCCTTCTTACAGGAGAGGAAAAGAGTTCGTTCAATCAGCCTACTCTTTGAATAAAAAGGGAATTAAAGTATAAGGTTTTGGTCAAGTTAAATAAAGGGTTCCGGAGCGAAGCTACTCGACCAATAGATATAGACAGAGAATTTAATTGACTCAACTGTATTTGTTTGTTCGTTTTGATTTCATAATATATTCTTATTATGTAAAGATGAATGAGTTTACCGAGTTTACAGTCTTTGAAGGGAAATCCTCTAGCTAGAGGAAAGAATAGCGAAACCCTACTAGTGAAAGAAGAATCATTTGTAAAGATAGAAAGAAGGAAGCAAACAAAAAAACAGCTACTGATGAGAACTACCTTATTAGTTATTAACCTGACCTTATTACTTCTTACTTTCATTCATGATGATTTGATTACGAGACTGATTCTTCCTTTATGTCGAGAATCCGAAAGGAATCAAAAGAGAAAGACAACACAAATGAAAGAGAAAAACCAACCGTTCGAAGCGTGACCAATAGAATAGGAAAGAAAAGAGACCGAGGTGAAGTAGGTAATCAATCAATCAATCCCCGCAGCTTTCCCTATTGATTCAAAATGCCAATAAAGAATACCCAAAACAGCTAACATCTTGAGACATTGTAGAATAGGTTTGCTAAACTTCTATGGTGAAGGAGAAAGAACCAAACCCCTCTTCTCTTCTCTTTCCTTCCTTAAATCCTACTATACTCTTTCATTCAATCTTTCCTACCTTAAAGAAACCTGACAAAAAAGAATAAGAAGAAACAGACTAAAGCGAGGAGCGAAGCCACCTTGTTTGTTTACAGTGAGTGAAAGAAAATCGAAGTCTCATCCCTAACAACTAAACTCAATGATAATAATTCTTCTCTTTTACTTCCAGCTGCTTCTCTCCTAATTTATTCTTCACGTAACCCAAAGGCATAAATGGATAGCTTCCTTCTCGAGTCACCCTTAGATTCTCACTAAGCAAAAGAGGAAGTAGTGTCAAAGGTGTAGGCATTGAATGAATTGAAAGCTCTCCTGTTCCGGATTGTTAATGAATTTACTCTCTCTTCTCTCCTAGAAAGAAAGGTTCTTCAAATAGCTTGACCGAGGGAAATCTGTCTCATGAGTTCAATAAGGTGAAGGGGAAGTAGTTAAGTGGAATGAATCTCTTTTCTTTTAACGACTCTGACTCTAAAGGATAGATAGTAAAAGGAGTTGACAAGAATGAATAAAGAGGAAAAGCAAAGGAAGAAGACGCAGACAGAGTAAAAGAAAGTTCCGGATCATTCTTGCTTGTTTCTTACATTACAGTCGAGTGAGTGAAAGAAAAGGGTGTTGGTTTAGTCTAATGAATAAGGAAAGTAGGATTAACTTATGAATTACCTTGCTTGTGATGAAAGAGTGAAATCTGGTTTCGGTTCCTTTATAGAATAGAAGCTGATAGTTTAGGAGGGTCATTCTCATTAATGATTCTTCTTTCTGTTCAGTAGCACAGCGAACATCCTTTCATTTGTTGAAGAGGTTCCAGAGTAAACTCTAATTCATCTTGAGTTGCAGAGTTCAGTCTCTTTAGCAAGTTGTGGTTGGATTCAAAGCAGGTGTTAAAGATTCTAACTAAATTGACTTATTAGACTCCTCCTTCATATGAAACCAAAGATATTGGGATCTTGGCAGCATTACAAGTAACTCCTCAACCGGGAGTAGCTAGTTCCACCCGAGGAAGTAGGGGACACTGTAGCTGCTGATGCTGAATCTTATACTGGTACATGGACAACTAACTGTGTGGACCGATTGGCTTACCAGTCTTGATCCTTACATTACAAAGGACGATGCTATGGATGTTCCCGCTGAAAATCAATATATTGCTTACTTATCTAGCTGCTTATCCCCTACTAGACCCTTTTGCAGAAGGTTCTGTTACTGACTGATTTCCATTGTGGTTAATTAGATTCCAAGGCTTCCGTGCTCTACGTTTGGAGTATTTGCCGAATCCCTACCCCTACTGCTTATATACACTTTCCAAGGCCCCACGCCTCCCTCATGGTATCCACGGGTTGAAAAGATGATTTGAACAAGTATGTATGGTTGCCCTCTCTCTATTGGGATGTACTATATAAACCTAAATTGGGTTTTTATCCGCTAAGAATGAATTATGGTAGTAAGAGCTGCAGTTTATGAATGTCTACAATGCTACTGCAGATGCGAAGACATGATGAAAAGGGCTATACTTGCTCGAGACGAGAATTGGGAGTTCATATCGTAATGCATGAATACTTAACTGAGGGATTCACTGCAAATCCTAGAAAGAAAAGAGCTACTCAAATAGAATATGTATTCTTTACAGAATGAAAGAAGGTAAAAGAAAGACAAAGAGAATAAATCTTGAGTTTCGCCTTTCCCGAGTTCAAGAGCTACTGAATCTATTTACTTGATGTTTGAGCTAAGCGACATTGTTTACTGTGTTTCAAGGAGAAGGATAACGAATAAGGAGTCTTTCTTCTCTTTTCTTTCATTAAGGGAAGTCAAGACTCAACTCAAGATGAATGAGAGAGAACTGGCAGGCAGGAAGGAACTGGCTTTCTTGCGGCTGGGTTGGAAGAAACTTGCTTGAACTTCTCTTCTTGTCTTGACTCTATTCCCTTGCCTTCTTTAACTCAATAAAGCATATATATATATTCTTTCTCCTTCATCTATTTATGAATGAACTGATCTTTCTCCTTATTCTTTAATTGATCTTTCTCCTCTGCCTACTTACTCATTCACCTTTGACTGATTTCACTCCTTATACGATATTGCCTTCGCTGATGAACCTGACGAGTGGGTAAAAGAGATGAATGAGACTTTACAGTGAAAGCAAGCAAGTCAAGACTGAACACCGGCCGGTCTCTGATCTTCTCCTCTTGATCCTATTTCTTTCATTGAACTTCACCTCTCCCTATTTTACGATCGAAACTCTGTTCTTTCCTTTTCCCTTTTGAACTCTGTGAAGCATATTCAATTAATCAAAGTTTATGCCTCTGTCTATTTTTTGGGTTATTTTGACCTAGAGGTAATTCAGTCAATATTAAGGATGAGAAGAAGAAGAAAGATTTCCTGAACCTGATTTCACTTTGTAAACTCCTGAACCGATATTACCTGACTGACCGGATTGGATTGAACTCCTCTTTCTTTATTCAAACACAGTAAACGAAGAAAGACTTAACTCCTTATTCATGAGACAGATTGCGCTCAGGTTGAACTATTCTTTCACTCTTTTACTCGACTGTAAACACGAAAGATGAATGAGACGAAACTGGAAGTCAAGACTCAAGATTCATGATAGTTCACTCCTCTATTCTATGTCTCAGAATTCCATTGCCTTAAGTACTCTATTTCTTCATTCGCCTGTAAGTAAAGACTATTTATTTGACTTAACTACTGAACCTTCACCCTCTTTCACTCTTGAACTATTCCTACACTCGGTAAACTTCCATTCCATTGCCGGAACCTTCTTTCACTCCTAAACATTTGACGATATTCCCTACTTATTCACTGTAAACTCATTCACTTCTCCCTATTGACTCCTGAACTGGAACCTGATGTTCTTTCCTTCACCTATTTATTCTTGAACTTCTCTTTCTCTTTTCACTCTTTGACTCTCCTCTCCTGTAAGAAACTAGACTAGAATGATCGTTCACCTTCTTTCGTTCTTTCATTAAGGAAGTCAAGACAAAACCTCAAACCTGAACCTAATTAAACGGTAAAGCGCTATTTAAAGAACCTGAATCGACGGAACCTTCTTTCACTCCTCTCCATACTGACTCCTATTATGATTCTGAATTCTTGAACCAAATTGAACTTCAAAAGAAAGAGAAGCTCATGAACCTAAACCTATTCATTGTCAGTCTCATTGCTGAGCTACTGAACCTGAAGAGAATGCCAGAAGGGAAAGAGGAAGAAACAAACATGAATTATCCTGAACCGTAACCGATAGAGAAAGAAGGTAGAGTCTCTACGAAAGATTCCTTCTCTTGAACCTCGTAAACAAGGGTTGGTTGAACTATCTCTTTTCTTTCCGAATCAAATTCAAGATTCATTCTCCGGACCAGGAAGGCAAGACTCCTTATTCATTCATTCGACTTTACTGTGAAAGAAGAAATTCAGGGAGAGTGAAGACGAAACGAATCATGATCCTTTATAGGAGATTAAATTAATTAATTAGCTATTGAACCCTGCCCTTTCCCTTCGCTACTTCCGGCCCCGATATGAATTTATTCAGATTCATGAGCTACTGAACGAACAGTGAATAAGGCCAAGCTCCTTCCCCTATTTCTTTCTGAATGAGACTGTAAAGACCATGAATTAGAAAATTCTATCTTTGGTCTATTTTGAGGGATATTTTTGGCTAGAGGTAATTAATTATTAAGGATGAGAATCAGGCAAGACATTAATCAATGAATTAGCAGCAAAGACTCAACCTCAAACCTGGACTATTCTTCTTTCACTCTTTCTTGGGTAAAGTGACTAGATGATAGATAAGAACCTTCCATTGCCTTTTCCTATTGATTATGGACCTGATCTTTTATTTCACTGTAAACACTCCACTCAAGATGAATTAGCTGACAAGAGAGTCTATTCATTCAATCCGAAACCAGAACCTCTACGATATTACCTGACCTTCCCCTATTTCCCTTATTCATTCAATCCAGGAGAGTAAACAAAGAGCTACTTCACTTAACAGGAGAGGAAAGAGGAATTCGATAGAACAGGACGGAAGGAAGAAATTCAGGAGTTAGCAGCAAAATAGCTTTACAGTCGAGTAAAGAAAAGAAGAAGAAAGACTCATAAGACTTAACTACTGAACTTGTTTCTTCTTGAACTCCGGCCGGAATCTATTCTTTTAATGACTGAGACGGAACCCCAGGAAGGAAAAATTAATGAGACTGAACTGGAGCCTCTCTCTATTCCCCTCAGTTATGGTTCGTTATTCTTGAACAAGGTCAGTGGTTGACACGAGAGCTCATTCACCTTTATTCCCTTATTCATTCAATCCTTCAAACACAGTAAACAAGGTCGCTTTGCTCCTTTCCTTTACATGAGAGGAAATTCAGTCAATCCGGAATGGACAGGAGAGCTCCAGAACCTATTCAAACAATGAATTCAATCCGATAACTCCTTATGAATTAATTATCCTTTACAGTGAAAGAAGGTGGAAGGACAGAAGATGCAAACACCTATTTACCTGATGAATGAAGGAACCTATTTATGAAGGAACTGTAAACCCCTGACCCGGAACCGATATGCCCTGAGCTACTTCATGAACTTCACTCCGGAACAAAGAAAGAAGGGAGACTAAAGATCAAGCTCCTACTTCTTGAATGAGGTAAAGCATATTCTTTCCGATTCCTTCTTAACAGCTCTGGAACAAAAGACTCTATTCCCTTCCCGAATTGAACAGCTTGAACAGTAAACTTCGATCTCGGAGAGCAGCTTCGCACCTTTCCGATTCATAATCCGATTCCTTAAACCTTTTCCTCGGTCGGCTTTTTGATCTGATCCTTGATTTCACTCTTGAACCTTTACAGTAGATAAAGCATATTCGGGGAGGATGATTCTTGAATGAACCGTAAACACTCCACTCCTTATGAATGAGAGTGAACTACTGAACCGTTACAGGAGAGGAAAGAGGAAAGAAAGTTAAGGAGAGAGTTAGAGTTTACCTTTCTCAAAGAAAAGAATAATCAGGTAGGAAAAAAGAAAGCAAAAACGACTATCCGAGTTTACAGAAAAAGAAGAAATTCAGGAGTTAGCTGCTTTGAAAGCTGAAACCGAAACCCTGAGCTACTTCACCTTCACCTATCGGTCTCACTTCTTGCTTCTTTCTCCTGCTCCTGAACCTTCCCCTCGGCCGGCTTCTTGATCTGATCCTTGATTTCACTCTTGAACCTTTACAGTCGGTAAAAGCATATGAAATCCTTCTTGAATAGTAAACACAGACTCAACTCAATGAGACTGAACTACTGAACCTGAGCCACTAAACTATCACCTTCTCTCCTGAACTACTGAACCAGAACCGAAACAAGAGAGAGTCAATGAATTAGCTTAACTCCTTTACAGTTCTAGAATCAAAGGAAAGAGATTCATTCAAGTGATTGAACTAGGCCAAGCTCATTCGCATGGTAACCTTGGTCTCACGGCTTCGCATCTTCCCATGAACCTCTCCAACAAGGGAAAGCTATTCTGAATTATTCTTGTCTCCTTGCTGCGCTCAATCACCTATTCTTGACCAGCTCTTTCTCCTCTCCCTTCTTGTCCCTATTGATTCTTTCACTCGAGTTTCACTATCTCTTTGATTGAACGACTAAATAGGTGTGGGTCTTTCTTTCTTTCTTTAAGTCAGGGTTAAGGAAAGCTTAATAAGATAGAACAGGAAGGGGAAAGACTCAAGCAAGACAAGAGGAATTATCCTTCTTTACAGTTCTATAAGAAAATGAATTAGCGCTGCTTTGAAAGACTCAACCTCAAGATGAATGAGACTGATTTTGCTCTTGAACGAACAAAGATGGTAAAGCTATTTGATTGAAGAACTTGAACCTGATTTCACTCTTTCACGAGGTAATGAGTTCGGAAGGCTGGAAGGATGAGAAGAAGGAAAAGCTCCTACACCTATTTATTCTTGAACAAGGTTAGTGGTTGACACGCTCATTCACTCGGTAATTGACGATATTCTCGTCAGTGATTGTGAGTTATTCTCAGCAAGTGATTGTGAGTTATTCAAACACTCGGGTTAAACTAGGTAAGCTGGATGAGAAGCTCTTTTCTTGCTTTCACTCTTTTACTCGGCTGTAAACAAAGAGAAAGATCAGTGACTTCCCCTTTTCTTGACGATAGTCCCTTCAGCGGCACAAAGAAAGAAGGGAGACAGTGAGATAAAGAGAGTAAGAGTAACCCTGCATTGTACTTCTTGAACTAGGACTCCGATCCTCTTCGAGGGGTGCAATTCAATTTCCTGAACCGAGAGCTACTTCACCGTACCCTACTATTCTTTCAATTCATTCAATCCTACACCTATTCTTTCAATTCATTCAATCCTTCACTGGATCTTTACTTTACAGTCTTTGAATAAATTCAGGGACAGGAAAGACTCTACTCCTACTGATTTGAACAGTAAACTCCTCCCCTCTTCGAGGAGAGCTCCTTCGCTCCTTAGCTGCTTTTCAAGACTCAACCAACTATCAGGGAGACAAGAGAAATTAACCTTTTTCAATCTGAAACAGGACAGGAGAGCTACTTATACACTATTTCTTCCCTGACCTTGCCTTTCTAGCCCTGAGCAACTTCTGGCCCCGCCCAATATGACCGAAAGGAGGTAAAGTGGCTTCCATTGCCTTATTTCAGGAGTTAGCTGCTTGACAGGAGAGCGATTTATCCTACTCCGGAACAGGCACAAAGAAAGAAGGAAGAAGACTCAGACAAGATGCATTCCCCGGGGAACCGATATTCCCAATTTTTTAGGTCATTTAACTCTTTTACATAGGCTGGATGAGAAGAATCAGGTAAAGCTATTTTACGGTCTTTGATCTTTCCTCTCCCCATGTTATTCACAGTAACCTCGGGAAAGCATATGAAATGAATTGACTTTCTCCCTGCTGATTGAACAGTAAGAAAAGAAGCAAGCTCATGAACCTGAACCTGATTTGACTCATGAACCTTTCCAACAAGGGTTTAACTATTCAAGAACTCGGTAAAGCTATTTTACAGTCTCTTCCCCTTATTCTGTTCCTATGAAATCCTGAACCTCGTAAACTCTTCTCGTGTCTTCGCCTCTTCACCCTACAGGTCTCAGGTCTTCGCCTCTGCCCCTCTACAACTCGGTCTCATGGCTTCGCCCATTCACCTTCACCACTACACCCTATGAAGTTAGTCAAAGCGGAAGTGGTTGACACGAGAGCTCATGAACCTCTATTCCTACTTCTTATTTCAGGAGGTAAAGCACTCTCTTTTCTTTCACTCTTTCACAAGGTCAAGCTAGTAGAAGAAGAAGAAAGATATTTCTTTACAATTCGAAATCATAAGAGAAAGACAAGATTCATTCTCTTGAGAACCTATGTGTCCTTGCCTTATTGAAGAAGTTAGCTGCTTTGAAAGCCGAAACCAACAATTTGGGAGACAAGATTATTTCTCTCAAACACTCAGTAAACTAATTCATTGACTTTACTCTCTCTGCATTCTCCTGAACTACTGAACCTTTTCCTTCAAAGACTCGGTAGGTAAATAGGTGAATCTTCTGTCCTTTACTTTATGGTCTCGCAATTCCATTGACTCTGCCTTCTTTCACTCTTAAACTCGATATGTTTGCATCTTCTTCTGTCCTTTACTTTATCCTTATGGTCTTGCATCTTCGCTCCTGAACCTTGCTTTCACTCCGGCTCTAAAACTAAATCACTTGTCCCTGAACTCGGGTGGTTGAACTGTAAAAGAGAAATACTCAAGCTAGATGAATGATTACAGTTCGAGAATCAATGAAATGATGTTCCCTTCGCTCCTTAGCTGTTTTTTAAGATAAGACGAAAGAGTCATTCGAGTTCACTCCTACACCTTTTCCTATCCGTTACGGTCTCTTTTCTTTCCCTTCCCTTATTGAACAAGGTAAATAGAATGAATAGGTGTTTGTTTGGTTCTTGATCCGATCCCTCGGCTTCTCTCTAGAATAGGGCATATGGCCGATCTCTTTGCTTTTCTTTCCCGAACAGTAAACAAGGGTTGAACTACTTCCCCTTCACATGTCGGTTGAACAGCTTCGCTCCTGAACCTTCAAAGACTGTAAACGAATCAAAGCTTTACACAATTCCATTCCCTGAGCTTTGGAACCGATATGCCCGCCCTGAGCTCAATCAAATCACCTTTACAGAAACAGAATCAATGAATTAGCTGCTGGGGAGTAAATCAAATATAAGAGATAGAAAGAAGGGAGTCAAGACAAAGACTCTTTCTTCATTAGACTGATCCCACTCACTTATTGAACTAGGCTGAACTCCGGCTCCTGAACCTCGTAAACTATTGGTCGAGCGTCTTCGATCCTATAACTATTTATTCCGAAACAGTAAACACTCAATTAACTCCTTATTCATCTGCTTTACTGTCGAGCTACTTACTCCTTCCCCTTTGACTCTACTACTTATGAATAAGAGTAGTGTGAACCGGAAGTCAAGACTCAAGCAAGAGAAACCCTTCCCCGATCCTTTCCTTTACAGTCTCGTCGAGCTACTTCCCTAAAACTAGAACCTTATACCTTATACTCTATGCTATTATCGGAAGGAGGTAAAGCAATTCCATTTCAAATCCTTTACTACAGTCTCACAATTCAATTTCCTTAACCGAGAGCTACTGAACCTGACCCTATTCTTTCAATTCATTCAATTTGGGGAACCTATTCAAACAATGAATGAAATCCTTAATCGGACCCTTTACTACAGTGTTTGAATCAATTCTGGTACAGGAAAGACGAAAGATTAGTTTACAGTCGAGCTCCAGAACAGGAATGAAATCCGAAAGAGAAAACCTTCCCCGGAACGAAAGAAAGAGAAGCGAATGAACCCGAACCACCCATTTATTCTTTATCCTTATCCTACGAATGTCACTCCTTAGCAGCTTTTTCAGACTCAAGCTCAACCCTTCGCCCCTTTCCCTCAACCAGATTGAACGGTAAACAAAGAAGAAGACAGAGTTGTAAGTGTTTGAAGGAAATGGAATTGTTCAACCAATATAATGGGTGAGTGGAGAGTCAAAGTAAGAAGACGAAGATAGAGTGCAAGAAAAAAAATTTGATTAGCTGATGAACCGTAACTTGAAGTTAAGAAAGAGAAGCGAATGAACGAATTTCTCTCATATTTCTTCTTTCTTCAAAACCTACCTATTTATTTCTTTCTCCGGAACCTATCCCTTACAGTTCAATCTGGAACAGAAAGTCAATCAAGCAGAAAGCAAGAGAAACCCTTCCCCGCTCCTCTTCGAGTCTCGTAATTCTATTTCCTTTGCATTCCCTTCCAGAAATGTAAATGAAGAGAAGAAAGAGCAGCGAATGATTCACTTCCCTCCTTATACGATATATATGCCCTGAGCTACTTTCTTCACTCTGGAACCTGTCCCACTCGGTAAATTCCTTTACTCCTGAACTTGAGCTACTGAATGAAACTCTTCCCCTCGGCCGACTTCTTGATCCTACCCTTGAACGAGAACTCCCAGATGGAACAAGGTAAGTAAAGAGCTCCTTCACCCATTTAGTCAAAAAACACAAGGTAAAGTTGCTTTGATCAATCACCTCTCGGTCTCACTCGCTTCTTATACTCTATTCCTTTACAGTCGGGAGAGTAAATCAAAGACAAAGACTCTTGATTCTCCTTCTCCTACTGATTGAACTCATTCGACTTCTTTCCCTCGGTTCTAAATGGGTAAGCTGGATGAAAAGCTCCGGACCCTTTACAGGAGAGGAGAGTCAATTCATGAAAGTGAGACGAAAGCAAGATAGACAAGAAAGAAGAATGAAATTTGACAGTTATAGGGAGAATGAAATGAAACATGAATGATCTGTAAAGAACATTTCTTATTTAGTTGATACTAGATGACTGGTTTCATTTTTTAGGTAATACAGAAGGAAAGACGAAAAGAAACATTTAAGATCCGGAACAGTCAGTCAAGACTCAACAAGAATTCTCCTTGCACTCCAAAACAGGAACAAAGAAAGAAGGGAGGAAGTGTTTCAAGTCGAGACTCAATAGGGAGACTAAAGATCAAGCTTCTATTGATTGAACTCCTGTAAAGACCAAGAATAAAGAAATTATATCCTCTCCCTATTTTTAGGGATGTTTTCCCTGATTTCACTCTTTTTTTTACTCTATCGGAATGGTAAAAGAAGAAGAAACCAAAAAAGAGCTACTGAACCTATCGGTCTCGTTGCTGCGCTCCTCTTTCTTTATTCAAAGACAAGGTAAACTCATGAACTACTGAACGAACCAGATTGAACTGTAAGAAAAGGGATGAATTCGACTTAACTACTTCCCCTGAACCTCGTAAACAAGGTTGAACAATTTCATTGCCTGAACGTGAAGGGTAAACTGGTCGATTCTTCTTTCACTCAGTAAAGCAGCAAAGAAGAAGAATCAGATTTCCTTCAAAGATTGTAACCGACGAAGAAAATGAAAGAGAAGCTCAATCACCTTAACTTCTTTGATATTACTTTCCCTGAGCCTATGTTCTCTTTTTTCTGTTTTCTGTAGGTCTCTTCTCTTCTTTACTTCCTTCCCTGTGATATGACCTGATTGAGCTACTTTCTGACCTGAACCAATAGATATTGTATTACCTGACCCTTAAGAAGGATTTGTTGCTCTGGTAAACGAAGAGAATGGAAGAAGAAGACATAGAATCAGATATATTCCTATAGAGTCAATTCATTAGCTACTTCCCCTATTTAGCTTATTCATTCAATCCTGTAATAGAAAGCAAGAGAAGATTCATTCGGTGAAACAGGACTATTACTTCTGAACTCAATGACTTGTCCCTTTAAACACTTCGTACGTAACCTTTTCCGATATATATGACTGACCTTACCTTGCCTTTCTAGCTTTAGCTTTGTTTGTTTTATTCCCTGATTGACCAGTAAACACTCTCAAGATTAATGATCTTGAATATGAAACCTTTACAACTATCTGCTTCTCTCCTATCCCTATGTCTTTCTATTGGTCGAGCAGCTTGCTTCGCTCCGTAACCTTAGCTTCTATCTATTATTTTACCTAATCTACACCCCGATATGACCCTAACTTTCCAGTCGATTAAATGAATGAAGAAGAAATGAATTAGCAGCTTTGAAAGACGAAACTAAAGATGAATTCTCCAGTAGTGTTTGAATAAATTCAGGAATAATTCTCCTGACCCTACTTTACCTTTTCAGTTGAGTAAATCAATTAAAGCTCCTTTCTTTACAGTTCAAGAAAGAGTCAATTCATTAGCTACAGATTAGTTCGTTCTATCAAAGAGTGAAACCTGAACCTGAATCGTGGTGGTGCTCTTCTACAGCTTCTTCGATAACAACTCCTTTTACCCTTCGGTCTCTTATCTTTGTCCTCTCCCTCTTTACTGACTCATTCACCTTTCTTTGATGGATTTCCCTTGGTAATATGGAATAGATGTTTTCATCCCTGGACTGATTGAAGAAAGATTCATTCTACTCAATAACTTTAGATTCTTTAACTGTAAAGAAAGACTCAAGAACCCGCGGGGAACCTACCTATTGATTCTTTGACTGATTTCACCATGTCTTGAATAAGGAAAAGCCGCAAAAAGCATATTCATGATCCTTATGAATTATCCTGAACTACTTTGACTACCTAACTGACTCATTCAGCTTTTCTGATAGTACCTGACTAACCTGATTTCCCTCGGGTTTCACTATTCTTTGAGGAGGTAAGGTAAGTAAAGCATAAGCAGTTGAAGTAACTCTTTGATTGAAGGAAGAAGGTAATGCAGCAGAAGTCAAGCCGAAAGAGAGTGAACCAATCCTACTAATAGCCTTTACAATGGAAAGAAAGAAGAAGAAAGCGAAAGAGTGAACCGACCCTACTAATCTCCTTTGACAATGAAAGAATAAATTCATTCAACCTTGACCCGGAAGGAAAGACTGAGGATTCTCTTATCTTTTAATTCGACTGAGCCTTCGACGATATTCCCTATTTATTCTTTCCATTGAACTCAAACACAAGGGAAAGCATACGAAATTCATTGCCTGAACTATACTAATTCATTTACTCATTCTCCATGAACTGTAAAAGATCCATACTCTCGATTGATTAATAAGACAGAACTACTCTAAACGAACCTTCTTTCACTCTAAAGCAGCTGAGCTCCATAATCTGGTCGTATTCCCTTCCCTTCACTAGGTGGAGTAGTAAGTAAAGAAATGAAATGAAAGAGAAATCCCCTTATTCGTTCTCCTTCCCCTTCTCCTATTTAGCTTGTTATTGATTCAATATGTAACCTCTACCTATTTATTCTGATTCTTTATGAGTCAAGTTTAAGTAAGTCAAGACGAAAGGGAACCCCTGGTCTATTCTTCTTTCAGAGGGTAAAGCTATTTGTTTGAAGAACCTGAACTGTAACCTGATTGAACTCGGTCTGTTGTTCTCTTTACTTCTTCCCCCACATTGGCCTTCAAAAACTCTGAACCTCTCCCTGAACTATAAAGTTGAAAGATTAATGAGACTAATTTCACTCTTGACATAGGTAATTAGTAAGTCAAGACTCAACTCCTTATTCCAGAACCTATTTATTTTCTTTTACTGAGTAAAGCAGCTTCGTTCAATCACCTGTCGGTTTCACAGCTTCGCTCCTGCCCCTGTCAGTAAAGCAGCTTCACTCCTCTCTCTCTGTCTTAGTCTTTAATAACTTTCTTTGGTTTATTCCTTGATGGAACTCATTCATTCCCCTAAACCTATCCGGTATCTTTTCTTTCCTCTCGCTTGAAAGACTGACCAAAGAGCTAATTATCCTTCACTACTTGTTCCATTAGAGTTCTTTATTCTTGAACAGTAAACTCATTCACCTTCCCTTGAAAGTGTTGAAAGTCAAGACGAAACTAAACATTCATTTAATTCATTTACAAGACATAAATATCTTCTTCTTTCAGCTATGATTCTTTCTCCTCTTACTCCTTCCCCTTCAAAGACTGTATGTAAAGTGGTTGGCTGCGCTCCTCTCTCTTTCTTTATTGGGTAAAGCCGCTAATTCATTTACTCTGTCCCTGAAGGGTTTCCATTCCAGTGGCTAGACTAGTAACCAATGGCGCAAACTTAAAAATCCCTGGTTTCCCGGTAGAACCCCATTTCGACCAAGTTGTTGCAAAACTGGCAAAAATCAGCGGTTTTACGCATAGCTTGCTCATAGTGCAGGTCCCACTTGTATATTGTATTTGGCCGAAGAAGCATCGGACAGGTTGGAGTTATTACCTTCTTGGGACTCTATAGACCAAGATCTGCTTTCATTTTATGGGCAATACCGATCGACTTTAGTAGATCATATGGATGTAGAAAAAGCTTCGGATTTGAATGAATTGGAAACATCTCTTTTCCATTTATATTTACCTAGTTCATATCTTTCTTTCGTGTGTTCCTGGGAGGAATTCTATCTCGGGATACCACCTAAATAACAGTAGAGGGTCAAATAGGTCGGGAAGAAAGAGTCTGAGGTCGGGTCGGACGACATACATCTTGGTTGGTTTCACCACCACTAGAGATTGGACATATATTCAATCTTTATTCGGTGGGAAAGAGATTATTATTTCATTTCAATAGCTGCAAGACAAAAACAGGGTGCAAAAAAGCAAAAGCCCAGATTTGCACTTCCTCCCAGATACACAGCTTACATACCCCGCTCAACATTCTTGTAAAATAATTGAATCTAGGGTCCGGAGGCAAATTAGCCATTCAATCTTGTAAACTAATCGAGACCGAAATTGGAAAAAGAGAGACGAACGGGGAGGAATAACCAATTAATGAAGGAACATGAAACCATTTTGTTTCAATAGAGGTACGAGAAAGGGTTGGGGGCAATGAAGTAGGTGAAGCGGTTGGATTTTGCGAGCTGTTCCAACCACGGCTGGATGTGATTCCAAGAGTCGAACGAGAATGAATACCACACATCAGAGTCAAGACCAGGCTCCCTAATAGAATGTTTAACCGATCCATTCTGGATCGACCGAATTGGTACGAAAGTTTGAACATGGGAAAACCAGAGAAAACACAACTGATTTGAATAACCCGGTGACTTACCAATTGTAGAAGTAGGATCTTTGGCAAGCAATAAGCACTTAAATAATACAATTTGAGTGTACCATCTTCTTTCTCATTTCGAGGAAAGGGTGCGGGAGGAAAAGGAAACAACGGAGGGATCCGAATCGAACCTAAATGGGAATGACATGAAAAGTCTTTTTCAAAACCTAGCATTAAGGGCGTTACGACGATATACGAGAGGAATGGAGAAAAACTCGTGATTGGTGTGGAGGGGAAGATCCGTTTATGATATAGTGCAAGAAAGAGTTGTCTCATTTCCTGACTTCTTCGTTCTTTCAAATTCATTCACTTCAAGGTTGGTTCTGAACGCCGCGTAACATCATCTTCAACCAACCTCCACCGCCTTGTCTTATCCCGCCCTTTCGGTGCGTCCACTAAAGAATTGATTCTACACTAAATAGTTGCAACTATACGCTTACTAAAAGATTGACTTAGGTTAGCAGCGTGAAATTAAGAAAGAGAGATGTGACTAAAGCGGCATGCAAGCAAACAGGGCACGCTAAGAGAAAAGGGGAGAGATGTTCGAAATTACTATCACAATCAAGCTGCCCCCCTACCCTATCTCTCAAACTCTAAAAGGGCCCGTCACTTCGTTCGTACCTTCTTGGCTTAGGCTTCCAACTGAACTGACTTTATGGCCTTGCGCCGCTAGCAGAAGCTAAGCACTTGAAAAGCGCGCTAAAAAAGGTTGCTTCTTTCTGTCGGCCTTTCTGTGCAAGAGTCCACCAGTAGCGTAGGAGAGGGTTACTGTAGAAGAGTCTTCCCATTTTTAAGTAAGCTTTTTATTACCAGTCAAGTAGTACAACAGTAGTATCTCATCTTATAGAGCGGTGGGTCGCCTTTTGAATGAAATTGAAGAAACTCTTATCGAGATAAAAATGAGAGAGTTGGAGTAGGTGAGTTAGTCCTCACTGACCTGAGCGATTTCGATCACCTAGCAGGCCTTTGATTTGGTAGGTAACATCGCCAAAGCGTATCATCAGATTTGACTACGAAGGAAGGCACTCGAAGTGAGAGGGCACCGTCTTGTGCAACGAGAATTGGCCCTCTATCATCGGGCGAGGAAAGAGACCACTTCCTTTTTGGGGGATCAAGTTCCTGACCCAAGACGCGTTTGTTGACAAAACCGCCGTAGGAATGGAGACCTTTCCCTCGAGCGAAGGCAAACTGATCAACGAGAAAGAGGCCCTACTCACTGCAAACGAATACACCACAAGATCGAAACTCATGCCTCTCTCGCATCAAGCGACCTCCACCACTACGTAGTGATTATATCAATCATGTACGGGGGCCCTCCATTCTGATTGGTATATCATGAAAAAATCAAGCCATTTGCACCAGGCGCACTGCGCTTTCCCTTTCCCAGATGTTCTTCTCAGTCTTGGAAAGGTGACCCGCCGAAGACAGGTCACCTTTCGATCAGTAGAGGGGACTACTTTGCCTCCCCGAAAGAAAAAGAGCCCCGCTGGACGACTGATCCCGTTGATCATATAACTGGGAGGGAACGTGTCACATTAGAGGTGAACGATCAAAGATGTCCTCTAATTACCACGATGAGGCTGGTCCCCCTTTGATTTTAGTAGACTGAGCTATGAATATGAATGAAGAAAGGAATGTCGAGTTCTTTCTTTCACTGCTAACCCCAATCAGTTTCAACATGCTGATACTTGCCCTTTCGCCGAGCCCCGAGCTTGTGGTCCTCCTTTTAGTGTGGGTTCCATTGGATGAACCTGTCAAGTCAAGGTCAACGTATGTAGCAGCAAGGATGGTGCATCGCCTATTTCTCATTCTCGCTCGGAAGCCAAAACAAAAACGCCGGCTACCTACTGTACTGGACCTTCGACCAGGTATTCTACCCTTCTCGAATCGGAACCAACCACCCCACTCTAATAATAGGAGAAAGGAAAACGCTCGAACAGTTGAGCGACCAGCAACTTCCATACACAGAGATAGATTCATTCTTCGTACCTGGTCCAACTTCACAAGCCTTCGCGGGTTAGGCAGAAGTCTTCTTTGGTAGGACGAAATTTGACAAAGAAAGGAGAGTGCTCGACCAGAATAACGACCAACAAAGACCCTAATTACATATAGCTCCTCCCCTTCCCTGATTTAACGCTTTAAGAACCGGATGGTGGCTAAAAAGAAAGACGACCTCACTTTATCGTAGATGGTGTCAGTGAGAGCCACTTTAGTATCCCCCGTTGACCTTCTTTTGTTGATAGAATCTTCAATGAGTAGAAAGAAGCAACCTGACTAATAAAGGTGCTTGTTGAGTAAGGCCGGCTTTTGAGCCCAAGCCCCTTGTTTGTATAGGTTGGGTGCTTGAGTGCATATTTCTCATATGGACTGAGAAAGGCTTTCCTTGAGTTTGAAATCAATAAGGGGTTAGCGAGGCCGTTTTCTTGCGGGAGTGCTAACGCGCACCCTTACGTTTTCTTCGCTTGCTCTGTAGTACGAGCCTCATACGGAGCCCGCACCCCTTGAATATGATGAGAAGAAGAGGGGTCGCCCTCTTTTCTTTTCTGCATCAATCCTCCCACCTATTTTTCTTTTTGGGGGTGTGTAGCTCAGCTGGTAGAGCATTGGGCTTTTAACTTAATGGTCGCAGGTTCAAGTCCTGCTATACCCAAACCTACCTTACACGAGACTCTTTTTAAGGATGCGTAGTAGCGTTCAAAGATCACTCTTTGGCCTTTAGATTCACTTCTCTATTTGGGCCAGATCTTAGCAGATGAATAGTTGTTAGAGTAGAAAGGCACCGAAGGTGATAGAAAAAAGCAAATCTTCATCCTATCCCTTTGTCCTCAAGCTCGAACTCATAATAGTTTACGGGAAAGACGGTCGATCATGTAGTTAACAACCAGTATTTACAACAATTTCACCTTTCGAATGTAAATAACCAACCCTAATCCTCAATGGTATACTCCTCCTCCTTATCCTGTTAGAGTTTTGCCCAAATTCTGTTAATCTTTTTCCCCAAAATCCTCATCCTCAACTACAGAACCCCAACCATACTTTGGTCGAAACCTAACCAGATGGATAGACAGATTACTTAACCAAAACCTGATCGGGAGAGAGAGAAAAAGAAACGACTATCTTGTTCCATCGTTTTCTCCAGCAATCGGCTCCTAGTGAGAACGAAAATCCTGTTTGGTGCAAACTGAGATCTTGAAGCTAAGGCTAAGGCCCTTCCTAAAGCAGGGACGTAGTTTCTTGTTCAAATCCAAAGTCTTCAATCTCCTCCCGGGTTAAGGCTGTAGTTCCAAATCAGGAATCTTAAACAATTTAGCTTAATATAGCATAGCAGATAATCTGATTCAGCTTCAAAGAAGAAAGAAAGGGGCGGGGCATCTTTCGCTTTCCTTTTGGGTTGCGAGTGCATGCGTCCACCACGGTCAGGGCTTTCACAGGTACCTTGTACGTAGTTAAGGTTCATCTTTGTTTGGTCTTGCTTGATTCTAGACTAGACTGGAAATAACCCTATGATTGACCTAGCTCAAATTTGATGTTGATTTGGGCGGAGCGGGATAAAAGGTTTGGTTCAGGATACAAATGAGATAGATGTTCAGAATAAACTGGATATGCTGCTGAGGGAAATACTGCTGCGAGAGAGGGTGGTACAGAAAGAATTGAGTGATTCTCACCTAAGACTGAAAAGCGTTACGGTTGGGCTTCTTTAGAGGGAAGCAAGCGCGCCAAGCTAAGAACAAAACAATACTCGTCCACTTTTTCATCGACTTTTGGAAAAAAAAGGAGGATTTCAGCTACCTTCAGAAAACAGGGTCAACAATGAAAGAAAATCGTCAAAGGTATACATAGTAGGCAGGGAAGGAAGCACCATAAGCTACAAGCTCCCCATCAACCGCCTCGGTTCGAGGGTTTTTCCTTCAAGTCAGATCCACTCCTTTCATAAAACAAGGTCAAAATGATCGGCTCAATGAGTCGCCTTTGAGCGGTGCTTCTCTTGTCGACTCATAGAAACTCGAACCAATCTGTTTTCTTCCACTTTGAAGCATGTGACCGGCACCAGTGCTGCTGCAACGGCCATCAAGGCAACAAGTGGCGTCATCGGATTCAGACTTCTAGTTTAGGTGATTCGGGAGCAGATGCGTCTCTATCTTTGGATTTTGAGTTGGATACTGACTTCATATTCTACAGATTCCTCGGTGTTTGCGTATGCGTCTGTCGATGCGTCTTCGTATTCGGCTTTAGCTGAGACTGATCTTTCTCTAGATTCTTCTAATTCGGCATCTTCAAGAGTTTCAGTTGAACAGGCGCACTCACTGAAGGAAGCCTTCCAACCCGTAAGAGGCCTATTCCCATGGTTCGGATTGGGAAAGAGCGGGCACCGATCCTCTCTCTCTTTTAACCCTCCTTCGAAAGAGCTATTGCCGGGAATAGTAGGACAAAGACTCTCTTTTTCATATCTTCGGCCTCCAACTATCTTTCTTTAGCTAAGGACAAACCAAGCTAGAAATTAGAATAGAATTGAATAAAGTAATGAATGGTCGAGATCGATATCGCCGGGCTAGTGCGGCTCGAGGAGAAGATAGGCAGCTCGACTCCTCGAGGAAAGAGCTAACAAAGGCTTGACTGAAAGGGAAAGGGTAGGGGTTGGAAAGAAAATGGGATTCTAGTTCAAGCGCTAGAAAGAGGAAAGAAAGGATTGTACACCATCAAGTATCTAGTTGCAGGGGGGACTAATTTCTATAAGACCCAGGTAGATAAGTCAAGTTTCTCGAGGAGAAGAGGAGAGGGGCGATGAGACCAAATTTACAATGAAAGAAGGAGAGTTCATTCAATTAGAATAGGTTCAGACAATGGAATTGTGAGACCATAAAGAAAAGGTTCAGGGGCGAAGCCACGAGACCATAAAGAAGAGGTTCAAGGGCGCTTTGTTTTCGTTTTCTTAACGCCTCATTTCCCTTTTCCCGAAACACTAACGAAATCGTGGTTTCCTGAAGAATGTTAACTTCTATAATCCATAGAATAAAACAGCATCTTGGGTGAAGCAAAGAGCGGTTCGGTCAGAAGCATCTACCCTGCACTCAATCCAATAAGCAAGCACACAAGCAAGACGAATCGAATCTCTTTCTCTTTCAGTATTCAAAAATTAGGTAGGCAATCGGGCTAAAGCACATACATATAGAGAGGAGCAAAAGACAGACGTGCCAGTTAGATAAGAATTTCCAGGATCCGCCGGCGGTATTTGATTGATCTCGGTACGAATGACTTTCAGAAATTCTACCCCGAAGAATACATTCTAGTAACTTCGAACTTTATTGAATCAACTGTCTTGAATGCAAGCAAAGCCCCTTTTGAAAAAGAGCTAGAAATGGGTATTAAACAAAGGACATAGTGGAATAGGTAAAACCTCTTTTTTCGAGTGAAAGGCCTTATGTTATGAGGGTCAACCTCCTAACCAAGGGTAACTAAGTGCCAAACTCTCCTCTATAATAAGGGTGGGGTATCCGAATCGACTGATTCCGGATATCGTGATCTTGGATCCAGGTCAAGGTACTTTTTCTGATTCTGATTCTCTTGGGTATGATACCGAAGCTAAGTATAAGTAGATGAAAACAGCTTGACCAAGAGTTGCGTTAGCTGATTATTTAGCTAAGTCAGTAAAGCCGGAAAAGCCTTGCTTTAAAGGAGCTTGGGGTGAGACCCTTCTATTAAGGAGAGTTTAGTTTGGCAGATCGACTTATAGTTGCTTCGGATCTAGCATTTTTTGGGGATCAGAAAGAGAAAGGGTAAGACTACTCTCCTCTTTCAGTCTTTCCTGCCTTGAAGAACCAGATTTTTCGGATAGGAAGGGAATGAGGGCCGAACGAAGAAAGTATCTGTCTTCTTTTCCTTTTCTTTGTTTTGGTAATCACAAGAGTCGCTCCAGGGCCTGGAAAGCGTGAGCAAGTTCTCTTCTCTCGCTCTCGGTACAAACTTGGGACACCAAACAACCCTACTCTATCCCGCTGACATGAGGGAAGTGGAGTAAGCAGGGAAGTGCGCAAGAGCTATAGCTAGTCTCCTGGTTCTATTATCAGTGCGAGATAAAAAAGATATAGAATATATAAGTCCCCACCTTGTACTATAGAAGTAAGCTCACCAGCAAGGAGTAGTGAGGAATGAATTCCAACGGGAAAAAGAAAGGAAGGAAGGTTCTTTTAAGCCGTTGACAAACCGACTAATCCAGTATACCCAGCATAGTAAGCTAATCCTATAAGCAGACTTTGAGTTAGTAATCCAACCCTAAAACTAGGTTCTCTTCCTTAGTCTTGTATCCGTAAGCAGTAAATAAAGCAAAGATAGAATAAGGATGGTATAGGAATCCCCTCTCTAACGTTCTAACCTCTAAGCCAGTAATGAGTCAGCCAATGGGATAGAAAATCTCATAAGTCAAGTAATATCGTAAGCTGGGTTTTCTCTTTTTGAAAGTCCCACGAAAGAATCTAAATAAAGGGTCAGGGAATCCTAAATAAGCTCGAGTCAGCGTGGTAGTTATAGCGCTAGAGCAAGAGTCAGCGTGGGAGATCGATCTCACAAGCCTATATTTCAATATGACTGCTGCGAAGCACTGCAAAATCTAAGGAGGCTTTGATGGTAGCTAATTGAAGACCGAGACAATCTGAGCATCTGATGAATCCAATCCGTACAACCAGTAATTGACAAAGAAGTTCTTATTCGAAAGTCCCAGACTTGCCTACTTACTTCTGTCAATCAGTCAGACATGCCATGTTTAGGCTAATTATCCTATAGATCAATAACTATGAATAGAATAGTGTCTGAGCTAATAATCTCATTGGCTTAAATAGTCATGATCTTGCCACTATGTTAGTTGGATTTGTGAAAACATAACATCTTCTTCTTTTACCAGTTACCCGCTTTTGTAAAAAAAGTCCTAAGACTGGTAATGCAGCATGTAGAGAGATAAGCGGAGTCAGGGCCTAAAGACTGTTTGTTACCAATAGCAATAGTCAGTTTTAAAGAAGTTCCTTAACTCACTCATATCATTCTGCCTTAGGTCAAGGCTACATTTCTCTTGAAATGGAATGAACTTATTCTCAGGTAAAAAATGTATGACTTCTAGCTTCAAAAAGTTCTATAACATCTCTTCACATATAAAGGATGATGATGAGGCCTGGAATTCTGTACACTGCTTGAGTTGTGATTGAGAGAGTTCCTTAGAAAATGAAGACCACAGGGCGAGTTTCACTTTCACATCATGATCGAAAAGGCAAGTCAAAAAAAAGATTAGGTCTTATTCGTGGTGGAGTGCTTCAAAATCCATGGGGTTATGTTACGAATGAAGAGAGGGCTACTAGAATTGGAAAACCGGGGATGATGTAAACCATGTACGTTTGGATTACAATAGGTAAAGAGGGTAAGATATATATATATAGCTTGACTTCACTCTTTCGGTCTTATGTGGAGGATGTGGTTGTCCCATTTCGGTTTCTAACTCTTTCTCGTACAGGGCCTCTTTCTTTGGAGAGCTTAGTTTCCAATCCCCCTTCGTGAAGAGAAAAGGGATGTCCACTTCTAATAATGGGTGTTCTGAGACGATTTCGGCAATTACACCGCCCTAAGTGAGTCAGGCAACTTCTACATGCTTTTTGTCTCTCATATCAGACCTAATCTTCAGCTATGCGGGTAGCATGCCCACCCAAGGGAGAGTATGTTAGTATGGCGCTTCAACAAAGTCTTGTTCCGCTTGCCTTTACTCACCAAAGAAAAAAAGGGTTGTTCTCAGACTGAGAGTTCCTAGAAAGCATATCAAAGAACAATTTTGTGTAACCCCTTTCTTTTCAGGCTCGAGGCTCTGTCTGATCTTCCAAGAATATGTATGGTTCATTCTCTATTCACATTTAAATTATTAAATAGAAAGTGGTACCCTCATTTTATAAGACTACCTCAAGCCCCCTCGGTGGAATGATTTTGCTATGTTGATTCTTCAGAGAAGGGAGTAGATAACTCTTTCAAACAATGATGGTTCGGGTCCCCAAAAAGAAAGTCTCCATGAAAGGAAAGGGGAGGAACCCTCCTAGTTAGCAGGTGGGAATACTTTCCAAGGAAAGGGCAATGGAGGGGTGCCATTGAAACCATTTCTACCTTATAGCCTTTGAATGCTAGTACAATGAGTTTGATATAAAAGGAAGCCTTTCGATCTAGTATTCAGCCCGTCAGACTACATGGGAATCTTCCTAGGGGTTTCCAACACTCAATCCCCATGGAAAGCTCTTAGATTGCAAGGCTTCTTTGGTTCGTTATACGCTTTAGGGGAGTCCTTATTTGCCAGTATAGCTTAGCTTATTTAGTCAATGCCTATAGTCAATACAAATACAACTCTATCCCTCCTAGAAATTATGTACTAGGGAAGAAAGAGACTACAACAATTGGAACTATCTTGCCGGCAGAAGGAATAGGACTCCCGGGCAGATTAGGTACAAGCTCCCCAGTGCCAGAAAGAAGCAATGTATTGACAGACAGCAAGGATAACTAACTACATCTATCACTTCCACTTATAACCTTTCATCGAGAGCAAATGGCCTGAAAACTAGTTCCGGCACCAATAGAAAAAGAAGAAAGAGGCTTTCTTTTCTTTACTCTACCTGTCAAGCTCAGGGAATATCAGAAAAGGATTTCATTGACTTGATTGTAAAGGAATAGGGAATGTCGATTCTCCCTTCTCCCTATTTATTCACTGTAAACTCGAATTAAGCTTGATTTCCTCTTTCCTTCCTGATTCTGCTTTTCTTTTCTTTAATCTACCTTTCAAGTTCAGGTAATAAATAAAGTCAAAGGTTTAGGTTCATGAGCAAATATTTCTTTCATTTTCAAAGTCTTTCAAGCTTCATCAAAGGAAAGAAAAGAGAAGAGACCGAGTTCAACAAACACCCATTCTATTCCATGTTACCGAGTTCAATCAGTAATAGTCCGGCCAGGCAATGTAATTTCAGTTTACCTCATGTTTGAAGGAAATGGTTTAAGGTTGAGGCTTTTTCTTATGATTTAGAATTGTAAAGGAGACTCCTTCCTATTCATATTATCTAGAAAACTAGTATTCTATATGTATGGTCGGGAGAAGGTCTTAAATCAAACTATATGGAAGGAATAAATGCCTTATTTATTATTCCCATTCCCATTCTATGCAATTGGCTCGTAAGCACGAGAAATAGATGGCCTTAGGACAGAAGCTAGTTGATATGAACCAAAAGACATCAATCATACAATATACTTCAATGAAGATGTGAAGAAAAGGTTGTCAAAATTATCAAAAGATGTTTCAATTCATGCCACATTGAAGAAGAATGAAGTTTGATTGTTATAAATTTTGGGTGGGTTACAATTTAGAGTTATTGTATTTCATTTATGTATTTTAAGACTTTATTTACTATAGGTTACAATTACATAATGGTTAATTATGGCCATTAAGTATGAATGTTACAACTCTTGGAATGACTTTAGTAGTTTCATTTTGAGGCTATATAAAGCCATGTATGTTGTATGTGTAAGGGACTTGAAAAATATAGTAAAAAGAAGCATTTGTGCTCTTCTTTAGCCAATGGCTAAGTTTCAGGTAATCCGAATCTTACTCCCCTTGTAGTGGTTCCTTTTCTTATCACTAGTTGCTCAC
>NW_019272078.1:202782-208223 GCF_002738345.1 Cucurbita maxima | reverse complement strand
AAAAAAAACCTCTGGGCACAGGAAAAGAACTTGAGAAGGCCCTAGTCAAAGAGTCAGTAACTCTCTATACTATTATTGAACTTGGTGTCATGTCGACATCCCCCCCGCTTCTATCAAAGAGAACCCATGTGTAAAGGCTTAGGCTACTCCCCTATCATCAGCTGTTCTTGCAACCGATCAACTTTTCCAACATTGATTTTAGATTGAAAGAATTTTCTCAACACACTAATTTCGAGATATTTGATTTGATTATGAGAATCAATCCTACTACTTCTGGTCTTGAGGTTTCCACACGCTTGAAAAAAACAACTTGGGACGTATCGCTCAAATCATTGGTCTGGTACTAGATGTAGCTTTTCCCCCGGGATGCCTAATATTTACAACGCTTTGATAGTGAAAGGTCAGGATACTTACTGCCGGTCAAGAAATTAATGTGACTTGTGAAGTACAGCAATAGCAATTATTAGGAAATCATCGGGTTAGAGAGCTATGAGTGCTACAGATGGTCTAATGAGAGGAATGGAAGTGGTTAACACGAGAGCTCCTCTCGCTATCGGTCGAGCTGCTTCACTCATGAACTTGAACCGATATTCCCTGAAGTTCTTGTTCTTTCCTATTCTTTCACTGTAAACTACTAAGACGAAACGAAAGTTGCATTCTCAATCACTACTGAACCTCGTAAACTATCATAAGGTCAAGCTCCTACCCCTATTTCTTTATTCTAGATCCTTGAAGGACCATTGATTAAAAAATTGATGCTTTACCCTATTTTGAGGGTTATAGGTAATTAGGAAGGAAAGACGAAAGATGAATCATAGTTCACTGTCAGTCAAGACTCAAGCAAGACAAAAAAGATTAATGAGACTGTAAACACTCCTTATTTAGGAGAGTTCACTGTCAATCAAGACTCAACATTCTTGATCTTCTCCTTCTTTCACTATTCTTGAAATGTAAACAAGGATCAATACTCCTTATTCATTCGACTCTGAAAATTCAATCAAGATTTGCTCATGGCCCCTTCTCCTTAACTCCTCCTTCACCTTTTCCTTCTTTCACTCGTTCTCGCAATTCCATTTCTTGCCTGAACTACTTCCCTTCCCAGATGGAACTCTGTAAATAGGCTTTGATTCCATTATTACCTGGACTATTATTTCTTTCATTCGGTCTCCTTCTCTTCTCTTCTCTCCTGTAAAGGTTCAGGAGCAAGCCAGCTTCCTTCTCCTTTAGTAGTGATAGTAGCTTCAATCAAAGGAATTGGTAATACTGGGTCTTGGTCTTTGCATCGATGTTTGTTTGGCAGGGCGGGTCGGTCGTCGCTCGAGTGTCAAAAGCAGTGGTTGTTTTTCCTTGTCTTATCGAACCAGCGTATGTATGCCCATTATTCCTCCTTTGCTGCCTCCCAGTAAGTATAGAAAGCCTCAATTGCCGATGTGTGTGGATGGATTGAAAGGAAGTTGGGGATAGACATAGATCCTTCTTTCTGCCTATCCGGAGTATTGGAAAGAAATCAATGGTTTTTCTCTTTTGGATTTCCCGATCACTGTAAGCAATCTTCACTGGCACAAGGATCTCCTCACAGCAACCTCCACTACGTACAATGAGTTTACGAAGACTTTGAGTAGTGCGAAATAGATAGGCTAATAACCAGACAGCTCTGGAATAGGTTAATCGCCGGAGACAAGAGAATGGAAGGTATCTTTTTCGAGAGCATGCCTTAACTTAATTATTAATTAGAGTAGGGGTCTCGTAACTTAATTATTAATTAGAGTAGGGGTCTCGTAACTTAATTATTAATTAGAGTAGTAGGAGTCGTATAGTTTCTAAGAATTACAGTAGTAGGGGTCGTATAGTTTCTAAGTGAAAGCAAGCGCAACGAGATCTTTCATATCCTCCCTGTCAGGCAGGTCCGCTATAAAGCCTACAGGCCCAAAAGTCTGAAAGAACGGGAAAGCTGACCAAAAGGCTATTCTATCTATAACCGACTCTTGATGCCGAATCGAAGGGGCTTGGCTTATACCAGGCTCTAACTAAAAAAGTTTTCTTCAAGCGAGCTGTCTTTCTTTCTTTCTTTTTGGGTTGCATGCGCCCAAGGCAATGCTTTTTTGTAGATTGAGTGAGATGGATTGATCTTCGCTATTGTGCACCTTCCAACTCCCAGTGGATGCTGCGGCAGTGCCTAATATGAGGTTGCTCCTACCTCAGACAGCTTCGAGGTTCCCATTACAGAGGTTGAAACTACTGAACTTGCTTATGCTCCCGAGTGCTCTTTCTTTAAATAAAGATTGAGTAGTAAAATGGGATTGAGATTTCCTCGGCTTCTTAGGCACATGAGGAACCGGCCTAACATCTTTTCAATCGAAATCTCAATCAAGGACAAGTTCTCTACCAAGGCCAGGATCTAAAAGAGAAGATTCACTCTCTGGAATTCCTAGTGAGATGATTCATTCCTTCTTCAGCTAAAGTGGAATGATCGAAGTCTCCTTCAGGTTCAGTCGAAGAGATCGAAGCGAAGTCATCAATTAAACCATTTGCACGGTCTCCCGACCTCTTTTCCAAATGAACCGAACCTCGATACCACATTTAGAAAAGAGATATGGCCATCTCTCTAGGTTGCACACCCCCTTTATCTCGTTCTATTCGTGCTTGATTGAAAAGACCCCATCCCCGCTCCTTTTAAGGGACATTCTTAGCCGTCCTCCGAGAGTGAACACCCCATAGATCAGATCGTTCCCTCTTTTAGAGACCCTTAGTTTCACTTGGTTGTGTCAGAGTTTTGCCTTCCACCCCGAATATCAAAACCCTTAGAGCTGCCTAACCTACTGACATCCCGGCGAAGAGAGTCATTATTTGTGTCACATTCTCCTATAATTCGGGAGAAGGCTTTCCAGTTCTCTCTAAATATAGTATAGGCATTGAAGCGATCGAGCGGGAGAAAGAAAAAAAACTATTGCACACGTCCTTCATTCGCCCTTTACTAATCTAATGGAAAGCTTAAGCCCTTCCGATCAATCACCCGAGAAAGAAGCCCTCGATGAACCGCCTATAGTTTAATATAGACTCTCAATCAAATAACAAATGTAGGACTAATCTGAGGAAGAATCGCAATTCCTGCACCTTGCGTGGCGTCTCCCAGTCCACCCTGGCTTGCACGCACCTTCTCTTGATCCAACCAACTCATGTCGTCGCCAATCCAATGCCCAAGGAACTAGACCTCAAGGAACTAGACCTTATGCAAAGCACTTCACATAGAGCAGACCTTGATTATCTGGAACACTGCTCTCTCCATGTGAGAAAGGTGCTCCGCGTCTTCTTCCAATGAGAGTATACACCAAAATCTCACTGGGGTCTCTATTTAGTATCAATTAGTGTCAAATAGCACAGACTACGAGAAACTTCTCCCTTTCACGATGCATGTGTGAAATCCTTCATTCATCTTTGTGCAAAAGGAAGCATTGGTTAGACCAGCATTACTAGAAAGTCTAATGCTCCAGCCTCATGTCGTCTTGCCCTCTAAGCCCTCTAAGATCCACACTTGGTAGTACTCCGGTCGCCAGTCCAACTTGGTGAAATACCTTACCGCACCTAATTGATCAAAACGCAATGAGAGTGGCACGAGCTCTTTTTTTATTGAGAGTGTTGTTATGGGCCCAATAGTCGATACATAGACGAAGGGAGGCTTACGTCATGCTTATTCTGGAAGTTCTCGCTCATGAACCTGAACCGGAACCTGACGAGAATCATATATTCCTTTACAGTCGGTCGAGTAAAGAAAAGAGAAAGACGAAAGAGAAAACCTTTGACTGATTGAAGGAGTTTACAGTGAAAGAATAAATGAAGGAAGGAGGTAATGCAGAAGGAAAGCAAGAATGAGAGTGAACTGGCAGGAAAGGAAAGACTCAAGCGAAAACCAGGCAGGACTATTCTTCTTTCAAAAGGTAAAGGTAAAGCTGCTTCACTCCCTTCTTGAACTCGGGCTATTCTTTCACGAGGTAATGAGGAAGGAAAGATTCAAGCGAAAACCAAGCAAGAGTATTCTTCAAACACGAGGTCAAGCTATTTTCATTCTCCCTCCCCTGAACCGATATGACCTTCCCTGAGCCTTTGACTCTACGATATTACCTGACTAACCTTCTTTATTCAAAGAATGAATTCAATCCTTCACCGGAACCTTCTTGCTTGAACTTCTTTTCCTCTATTCTATTACCATCAGTTATTGTGTGTGAGTTATTATTGCTTGAACAGTAAACAAGGGAAAGCATATTCAATGACTTTACTCGACTGTAAACACTCAACTCAAGACTGAACTCAAGCAAGATTCATTCCCCTGAACCTCTATCTATTCCATTATTGGGAGTTATTCAAACACGAACTGTAAACAAGGGAAACTCCTGAACTACTGAACCTGAACCTATTTATTCAATCAAAGACTCGGTCAAGCAGCTAATTCATTTAGTCAACTGGAAACTCATGAACCTAATTTCACTCCTTTTCTTTGACTCTATTCCCTTCAGTTCTTGTTCTTTCCCTTCAAACAAAGACTCGGTCGGTAAAGAGGACGGACAGGAGGATTCTTCTTGAATTAGGGTTGAACTAGGGTTAGTGATATGAACCAAAAGACATCAATCATACAATATACTTCAATGAAGATGTGAAGAAAAGGTTGTCAAAATTATCAAAAGATGTTTCAATTCATGCCACATTGAAGAAGAATGAAGTTTGATTGTTATAAATTTTGGGTGGGTTACAATTTAGAGTTATTGTATTTCATTTATGTATTTTAAGACTTTATTTACTATAGGTTACAATTACATAATGGTTAATTATGGTCATTAAGTATGAATGTTACAACTCTTGGAATGACTTTAGTAGTTTCATTTTGAGGCTATATAAAGCCATGTATGTTGTATGTGTAAGGGACTTGGAAAAATATAGTAAAAAGAAGCATTTGTGCTCTTCTTTAGCCAATGGCTAAGTTTCTTTGCAATTCTATGTAGTTTAGGTTGCATGTAGAATCATTCAAGCTCGACATGATCAATCTTGCTTGTGGAGTGATTCGAATCTCATGGAAGTGTTCTTGCCTTGAGATATTTGATCAACAAGAATCATTCAAGCTAGACATGATCGATCTTGCTTGTGGAGTGATTCGAATCTCAAACAATGTTCTTGCCTTGAGATATTCGATCAACAAGGTAATCCGAATCTTACTCCCCTTGTAGTGGTTCCTTTTCTTATCATTTGGTATCAGAGCTTAAGGCTCAAGATCGGATATATGTTTCCTTTGCATTTCTTTTCAATTTGTTTTTATCTTTTTAGTTTTTAATCGACCCAAAATAAAAAAAATCAAATCTGGGCTCTACTAGAAAATTTGAGAAAACCCTAAACCCTAAATGAAATACAACAACTCTAAATTGTAACCCACCCAAAATTTATAACAATCAAAC
>NW_019272078.1:152533-202774 GCF_002738345.1 Cucurbita maxima | reverse complement strand
TTGACAACCTTTTCTTCACATCTTCATTGAAGTATATTGTATGATTGATGTCTTTTGGTTCATATCATTCTCCACTTCTTCAAGAGGATTCGTCCTCGAATCTATTTGTGAAACTTTGCTGCAAAAAATAAGTTATGGAAATACAAAGGACCTCATAACATTCTCTCACGTGTATACACTCAAGGAATTTTAGGCCACTATGTTTGCACTCATTTACACAAATGAATCTCTCATCCTCACCTCTCAAATTTTCTAGTAGAGCCCAGATTTGATTTTTTTTATTTTGGGTCGATTAAAAACTAAAAAGATAAAAACAAATTGAAAAGAAATGCAAAGGAAAACATATATCCGATCTTGAGCCTTAAGCTCTGATACCAAATGATAAGAAAAGGAACCACTACAAGGGGAGTAAGATTCGGATTACCTTGTTGATCGAATATCTCAAGGCAAGAACATTGTTTGAGATTCGAATCACTCCACAAGCAAGATTGATCATGTCGAGCTTGAATGATTCTACATGCAACCTAAACTACATAGAATTGCAAAGAAACTTAGCCATTGGCTAAAGAAGAGCACAAATGCTTCTTTTTACTATATTTTTCCAAGTCCCTTACACATACAACATACATGGCTTTATATAGCCTCAAAATGAAACTACTAAAGTCATTCCAAGAGTTGTAACATTGATACTTAATGACCATAATTAACCATTATGTAATTGTAACCTATAGTAAATAAAGTCTTAAAATACATAAATGAAATACAATAACTCTAAATTGTAACCCACCCAAAATTTATAACAATCAAACTTCATTCTTCTTCAATGTGGCATGAATTGAAACATCTTTTGATAATTTTGACAACCTTTTCTTCACATCTTCATTGAAGTATATTGTATGATTGATGTCTTTTGGTTCATATCATCTAGCTTGAATGATTCTTGTTGATCAAATATCTCAAGTATACAAATGTAAGATCTGTAATATCTCAAACAGTTTAGTTAAGATCTGCTAAATTCTTCCAAGTATACAAATGTAACCTAACTAACCATACATGCCCCCCAACTATATCTTCCAAATAGTCTACACTAAGAATCCATCCTTCTCTCTCCCCCAAAGATTTGAGTAAATACAAAAATATCACACTTGGGCTAAGGTTCAAGTTGGTAATTGATCTTATATCTCCTCCCCACGGAGCCTAGGTATCATATACGCCCCCCAAATCAGGAGCTTTGAATACTAGAAGAAACCTATACCTAATTTAGTGAATACCCAAGTAGTCATTTTCTTTCTATCTTTCCACACATAACGGAAGAATGGAAAAGATCAAGGGTATCGGATCCCAAAAGTGCATGATAAATACCGTCAAAACCCAATACTGTAGAGGAAATTCAGTGAAGTACTCCAGACACAAAGTACGAAAAGGTGTCTATAACTTACTTACCCACCAGTGCCTACGCCCCAACCTAGAGTAGTAGCTAGGCCGGCAGGGAAGGAAAATGGATCTTTGTTCATAGATGGGCTTCTCAGGTACGAAATGAGCCACTTCGAATAGGTTCATTGCTCCGGCCTAGAACAGAATACGATTAATCTGGCATGGCTACATGAGCCCGCCCCCAGTAGTTTACCGTATAAATGGATAAGTCGGGCATTCCCACCGAAACCAGGGGGTTGTTTCTTGGTTACGACCAGCTAAAGATAAAGTTCCAAAAGAGAAAGTTCCATTAAAGAGCGTTTCCACGCGGTAGAACCTCCTCAGGTAATATAAGGTAAGGTGTGTTTTCATGAGGCTGATCTTGAGCCGCCATCCAAGTACGAATCCCTTCGGTTAAGAGAAGATTTTGGGTGTATAGATAGAAAGTCTCAAATTCAGGATCTTCCAATGGATTTCCTGAGAAACAAAGTCATAGGCACGTAGGTTCAGGGCCAGACCAACTACTACTCCAAGAGCAAGCACTCATCCATAAAGCAGTTACTGGTACAAATAAGAGAAAGAAATGTAATAATCCCTTTTTTATTGGAAAACCTCAAAAGATTTGGTACCAAAAGCAGTTTAGCAGTGACCATTGAATAAGTTTCTTCAGCTTGAGTTGGTTACCTGGAAGGAATCTATTTGCACCATCCATCACCATCTTCAAATAAGGGATTTTCTACGGTAGCACCATGACGCATAGCCGCGCCCAATACACCTGCAACATCATATGAAAGGGGTTCAATGTCCAATTATGAAATCCTTGTAAGAGATGAATAGAAATATAGCAGCTACACCAAAACTAGGGGCAAAGAACCAACCAGAAGACTAGACTGCCCTAGTGGAGATAAATCAGGAATACAGAAAGTAAAACAGCAATTGGTCCCGACGATTGCATGATCATTATAAGGTCTCAATTGAGCAGATCGAGCAACTCCAAATTGAAATTACCGTGTAAGATTCAACACCTATTAGTCCGAAGAAAGTAAAGTCCACAAACCACCTAATGGACACCAAGGAGTCAAATCTATCTCCTTGTGCGACCCCATAGTAAGAACAAAGAGTGTGCTAAATTATTAGCAGGAGTCTGTCTTAACAGCAACGGGTTAAGAAGTTGCATCCTTCCAAATAGGAACTTGCGAATCCAATATGGTTAGGTATACCATTAAGTAAGTTACAAATGTTGTACCTGTAAACCACCCTCCTACGTACGGCACAATAGACACAAGGAAAGAGCAATAGCCCGGACCAACCTACAACTCCGAACCGGTCCCTCCGCAACCAGTCATCTATAATCTTGAATAAAGAATTTTGAGTCTTTGGTCAATTTACCAACGACTATAGCCATAGTGATCCTCCTATTCAACTAACTTGAACCATTTTGAAGACCTCATAGCATTTTCCGGACCTTCAAGTCTATCATTGCAGTATGATTTCTATTGTCCCTTCTTTGCTAAGGGGTTTCGAATATCAAAATCATTTATGGTCTATAACCTGATCTAGATCAATATTATTATTCACTAAATACTATAAATTCAAGTCTCGTTGTTCTCTTTTCTAGTCTTCGTCACATTGTTGGACCAACAAAGATCAATATGGAAAATCTTTGGCACATAGATAGAAATAGATCTTATCTTCTATATTTGTTTGGAATCAAAGAAAGAGATTTTGAAAGGGCTCATAGTGAGTTGGAATAACCGTTCGTTTCTCTGTGGCGCGAAAGGGAAATAGATAGCCATTTTTGCTTATAGAACGTCTACAAACAAGATGATTGAATCGTAAATATCGCCAGATTCCTGTGTGTGTACCAAATCAATATGAAAATGAAAGAAAAAAGATCTACTGTTCTAATTTCATCCTTATCGGATTGGAACCGCTGACTTATGCCTTACCATGGCATTCGTTACTCTACTACTTAGTGAAAAAGGCCTATTTGTTTGATTCAATTTATGACTGAATAAGCCACTAGCCACGATGAGTTGCGTCTCTATAATTATTAGAAATGAGAAGAATGTACATAAATGGGTATTATCCACTCGCTGATTTAGGAACGAAAAAGAGGATTGATTACTCTACTGAGTCTAGGTAAAATGGTTTGTTTATTGGATTTAATCCTAATTAAATGGATAAACCCCACCCTAATTCATTTGATGGAGACATGTACACCCTTGAATATAGATCCATTCACCGAATCATTGATAAAGCAACAATGAGACTTGGCGAGAAAAAGAATTCTAACAAGAACTTGTGGATCCCTATCCCTCTCTTCCCCAGATTTCCTACCTTCCCTTTTCCTTGAATGAATTTCTTGGCTTAGTGTGAGATCGAAATATACACCTACCTAACCTAATCTTACCAATCAGATTGAGTATGAGAGAGTTTCATCCCGTTCGTTTATAGCATATGGCAAACCAATAGCTTCCCGAAGGGTACTAGCCTTCGTATGATTTAAATCAAAGAATTGATATATAGAATTCTACGGAATAATGCAAGACAGAAAACTCCTTCGAATCGCGCATCATATTCCGGAAAAGAAAGAATACCCTACTCGGTCTAGTTCATTATGCCACCCACCACATTTAATGGAATAGACTACTATACCTTTCCGGGAAGCACATACACAAAGGGAATTAGGTAGAACGATACACAAAAAGTCAGGAGTAACGAACCTACCTCCTTTTCCTTGAATGAATGTCCCTGCTATTCTTTGCTTTGAGTTTGTTTATAAACTGAGGGTAGTAAGTAAAGGTAGTCTGATAATGAGACTAAACCAGATAATTGCATTGGACAAGAGGAGAGGGCAGTAGATTATAGAAAAGAAAGAATGCAAGAAAGACGAAAGAAACTAAAAGTACAGAAATTCTTTCTTGCATCTCGAGAATCCCATTTTATTTGAATTCGGTATGGATAAAAGATCTTCCTATCAAAAAGGAAACAAAGAGATTATTGAAGTCATATCTATTTTAGCATTTATATTGCTACTGCACTTTTCGTTCATTATAGTTCCTACCGCTTACTTAATAATAGACGTAAAGAGAGTCAAAGTGATTAAAAAGAATTAATCTTGACTTTCTTTGTTCTTATCAATGATGGAAGATAAGCAAAATGACAAGGATTCCCATTTCGCATCTTAAATGAAATTGGCGGACTAGAATTATCAGTATTCTACGAGAGAAGTCTTCTATGAGATTCGAGAGTTAGTTAGTAAAGAAATATCTGAATCCTTCTACCATACTCTTATTGTTATTGAAGTGTATCAAATTGTACTCTATAAAACTAGAGGTTGAATATAGATTCATCTACAATATATATCTTTCTATTAGAGATATCATCTCAATTACATATATGTCTAGTTAGTTAATACAATATTCATCGTGGCCCAATTCTATATTCTTTGCTTCATACATTCACCTTGGTTCCAATGAATCAGAAATGAAATAATCAAAAGGCCCCCGCGCCGCCCACTAATCCTTCCTTGTTCTAGCATGATAAAGAAGTAATTGATTGAGCAATTGACAGATAATCCAAGGGTTCGGTTCCGTAGGCACTTTTTCTCTTCGGATTTATAAAAGAATTAGCCAATCTCATCTTTCATGTTTGAGCCATCATATGAAATGAGTTCCATAAAAAAAAGCAGAAATCCTACTATTTAGTAAAGAAAAGAACTAAAAGACTAAGAATAAGAAATCAAACAAGTGAGAAGCACCGTAATATGGATGGGCCGAGGTACTATCTTATTATGAAGTAGTAGATTCTTATGGAAGAGTATCTCATTGGACAACCACTATGTCTATCTTCTTTGCGTGTCGAAAGTATGTATCTACTTTTAAAGGGATAATCCTCTTTTTTACTGTCACAAAGATCAAAAGTGTTGCAGAAGGATCTATCAAATAAGCCAAAAAAAATCCATACGAGACAATTTCATTCTTCAATTAGTAGTACTTCTAGAGAGAGTCCACTTACTTCTTCCCCATACTCTGAGTGAAAGAGAATAAAGACTACCATTAAAGCAGCCCAAGCGAGACGACTTACCCCATGTGAATTATGTCCCCTATCTCTATGAATAGAAAGAAAAGAATTATTCTATAATTTCTCACTCATTATTATTATGAACTAATAATAGTGGAAAGCGTCATAGTCAAAAAGAGATTCGGGCACAACACCATTGATGAAACAATCCACAAATATAGAATTATAACAAGTTCTTATATGCTAGTATAATCAAATTAAGTACAAATCAAAGAAAGAGATGGGGAAACTCTTGGAAGTCTGAAATTAGTACCATGTAGGAATAATCAAACCTAGTCTTTTGTTCTCCTGCATTTCATTACATTACAAAGAGTATAAAAAGAGTCAATCAACCACTAGATATTGCATACCCACCCATACTATTATTCCTTTCTCATTTGATCTAATCTCCCTCTATTTAGACAATCAGGAGATGGGATGACCTATTACATGCTAGAGCTTATCGAAAAGAAGTTCCTTTAAGATTGAAAAGGAAATTAGCCATTCAATATAATAGTGATTGACTGCTCGAGCACTCGGATACTTTCATGCATGAGTCCATATATAAAGTATCTTCTTCCCTATCCGTAACTCAAAATCAAATGAGATTCCCTAATTCAAGACTCAATCAGTAGACACCCGGAGTCGAAGGGTTATCATAGCAGCAAGATTTAACGATTAGCATTACTCTTTTAAATTCTCTTGAAACCCGAAACCTAGACGAAAGGATGTATAGCATTTTACAGAACCCCAACGATGCTTAGAATCAAGCAAATCTAAAGAGAAAGAGAAAGAAAAGAGGCTTGTCTTCTCTTGGAAAATCAATGAGAAAGTTATATCAGATCTAAATCAAAGTCTTTACCATTCTTTTGTTTGTTGATGAGACGACACCCAGCAGATTTGAACTGGGTAAATAGGGATTCGCAGGCCCACGCCTTACCTTACCGCTTGGACATGCCGCCAAAACTATACTAAATCTTGGATTGATAGTATCTTACAACACCCAATATCTAAAACTAATAAAAAGCGAAAACCTAAACCGACACCCTCTCCTCCCTTTTCTCGTCGAGCGTCTGAGACCCTGAACCTCTACAACTCGGTTTCATGTCTTCGACCCTGCCCCTCTAAAACTTGGTTTAATGTCTTCGACTCTGAACCTGAACATATTATTAGATTTCTTACCTAACCCAGTTATTCTGATTCTTCTTTTCTGACATCTGATTTCAGGAGGTAAACTCGTTTTCTTCTCTTAGCTTTCCTTTGATTCAGCTTGAAAGACTAATTCAATCAAGATTAATTTGACATAACTCCTTTCTTTCACAGTAAACTAAGACTGAAGATTCATTCTCCGATTCCTTCTTCTTTCACCTTCTCGTTAACCTCTATTCCGGTCAGTTCTTGTTCTAGGTAAACTCATTCAGCCTTTCCTTCTTCATTTGTTCTCTTTTTGAGGCTTTAGTTCGTTCTTTCTTTGTTCGTCAATAGTATTGGTTGTTGTTAATCAAATGCGTGGGTGTATATGGGTGAGAATTTGGAGTATGTTCTAGTAATTGAACAAAAAATCCTGCGATCCGAAATTCAATGTATCTTGTTGTTGCTATTGAGAAAGAGAAAGATTTTGACTCCATTACTATTGATCAACTCATGGGCTCTCTACAAGCTCGTGAAGAAATAATGAATGAAAAGGAGCCACAAACAAGTTCTTCTCTCAAAGCTGTCCTTGAAAGAAGTTGTGATCGCAAGATATAGGGTATAGGGTTTGTTGGGATTCAGTAAGAGCTCAAAGAGGTTGCTGCTTAACCTAAGGAGCATATAAAAAAGAGATGAAAACGCCACTGACTGATTCTTTTGCATTTTCTAAAGTAGTCAATACAGTACTCCTCTCCGTCCTATAATAGAGTTTCAGGGCAAGAAAGCATACATGCCTGCCTATTCTATTTAGTTAGCCTACTTATTAGGCTACTTACTGCTTGACCTACTTACTGATTGCCAAAAAGCAAAGAAAGACTCTCTTCCCTTCCCCTTGTCCTCGCTTGCCTACGCTTAGGACGCATACATGTGATTCTTCTTTTATCCCCTAGAATCTCCATCCATAGTTAAAGGAAGACTAGCTCGAAAGAGAATTGACAACTTTCTTTCTTTCTTTTTCTTCTATCTAAACCTGTACTGTGCCTATTCACTCTTCCTAAGGCTATCGAGAAGGGATTGATTCTATTCACGGACTGCTTTCTTTCCTTTCTTGTCCACGCTTTGACTTACCTTAATGATTGGTCCCCCCGGGTATTGCTTCAATGCCCTTGCTATCTTCAAAGGTAGAAGAAGGTTAAGGAAGAACAATGCTTACCTGATTACCATACACATAGTGAGTGGATTGGTCCTTTGGAGCTACTACTGATTCCTGGGATGATTAGAGTTCCAAAGAAAGGTCAAAGAAGGGAAGGAAGAAAAGACATGCAATGAATTGAATAAAGAAGGCCGGCAAGGTAAAGAAAAGATAGAGCTCCAGACATAGTTTTGAGTTCAGGGCAAGGCGAGCTCTCATTCATATATGCTTGAAAACAGCGGGACCTTGTGATTCATCTTGCGTCCTATCTCCACACCTATTTGTCTCGTTACGAGTGCTAGGACCAATCAAATCTGAATCATTCTACCAAGAAGATCTTAACCAGACATTTAGTAGTCACACTCTTGTTTATTCTGCCGGTCGAAGAGAGAGGACATTCCGCAACCTGACCTTATGCATCTTTCTTCTTCTCTATGCGTATGTCTCGAGAATCATTTGATTTTAGGGGAGAGCTTCCATGCCCATCTTATACAAACCTCTTGGAATCTCATCTGTGACTATCTTTCCTACGTCTTCATCATCATCTGAGCAACCCAACCAACCTTCTCTCTCTTCCCTGGCTAGCTCTGCTGCTGATAGGGCTAAAGCGTATAGTGTCAGCATTGGTGCGTAGTATAGCGTGGTAGTAGCACATTAGATTAGGGGTAGTAGTTAGCGTGCATTAGCATTAGTGCATTAGATTGCTGCGCCTTGTCTTGTTAGTTCCTCTCTAACGCGTGTCTGGCCTTTCTTTGTATTTGAGCCCTTCTCCTTCTCGCGAGCTTAGGGGCCTCTTCCTAGCTTGCTTATTCTTTTCTCTTTCTTCGACAGGATCGAAAGGGGGGATGCTTTTGAAACTAAAGAGCGTTTGGTTCGTTCATCCGCTTTCTTTTCATTTGATGCTAAGGGGAACATAACTAACCTGTCCTAGTCTTTAGTAAATAGAGGTAGAGCAAGGGCAAGGGAGGGAAGCTGCTTTACCTCCTTTAATCAGGAAGAGGATAGAAGTGCACGACCGGAAGGGAGAGGGAGCTGGCTGATAAAGATGAGTGAGTACGTGCGAAAAGGCGTAGGCGCGAGCCCTTACTATACTAGACTATAGTATAAAGGAGCTTTGAGCGAGGGTGTGAGGCTGAGGGTTGCTTCTTATTTATTGCATTACCTCGTGTCGAGTCAAAAGGTTCTTTGTTCCGTACGTACGTAATAATAAGGCACTTCAGTGAACACGTTTAACTACTAGATGCTCTTTCGACATCATCCACAGTAAAGAAAGTACTGATGAATGACTTTTTTTCTTTTCCCTAGCCCTAGTACTCTGATTCAACCGCTTATGTTCTTCACTGTTAGATAAAACCTGAGTTTTTACAGTTTTTCCTTATTAACACGATTTCAGAATATCTCCGTTTGACCATTTGACAAAACACGTCGAATGGATCACCAAAATTTTAGACCGCAATTTTGTAGGGAGTGGCACAGATTTAGTTGGCCACTCTCGAGCAATTTTTAGGATAATTTATATTTAAATAGGAAATTTGTTCAGAATATTAAACTACCTGATTTTGAACGCAGTCATAATTTCAGCCATTCTCTCTCTCTCTTTGTTTTTACCCATTTTTTCTTCCAACAACCAATTTCCTCTCACCGAATTTCTCTGAAAACAACATTCGCCAATCTTTCAAGGTGATCAGGTTAAGCCTGCTGATTTGATTGATAACAACATATACTCATTATTTTAAAGACAAGATCTTTGACAACTTCTCGAACGTACTTTGACTAGTTAAATTAGGTGAAAATCCGCGAAATGTGTCGTGCCAAAATTGCTCTGCGGTGTAAGGGATTCATTCTTGTAGGTTTGGTATGATACAGTTCAGTTACCTTTCCCCTTTCAGTAAAGGCGGCGAGTAGGAAACCTTGTTCTGGTCTCTCCTTTCGCAAGCTCAGAAAGTCAAGTGGGCTTGGAAGCCTCAGTTGGTACTGTCGATTGATGTACTCTGAAAGCTCTGCTATCTATCTGAATAATTGACTGAAAGAGGGCTTCCCTCTTTGCTACCCTTAATATACTAAGTAAGGTAAAGGGGCTTTAGCCTAGAATAGAAAAAAGTCCCAGTGCAGAAGTAGAGAATGAAAATGACAAAGCAAAGAAAGGTCTCAACGAGCGTCAAGTACTTTCTGATCAGTCTCACTAGCCTAGCAAGCAGATTGCTCTTTCTTTAGTCTTTAATTAGGACTACTGCCATTGAAGATGGGTTAATCCAAGCCTAATAATGGTCGACCACGTTCAACGGGCTAAGAGCTCCTTTTCTTAGAAGATGATAATAAGTGAGACTTTGAATGAAGGTTCAATTCAACTAGTTGATGAAAGGTCAAGGGCAGTCTCTTTAGATTCAATTCGAACTCTTTTTTTAGGTCAGGCATTAAGGAACCCATTGGGGCAGAGGAGGTTAATTACCACGATACCATAGTTGTTCCACTAGCAGAAGCAAATAAATTGGGAACTAAAGCGAAAGAAGAAGGAGCTTTTGGACAAATAAATCAATCCGCTACAGGACAAAATGAAGGCGGAAACGTCAAAGGAATTTACTGAGAAAAAGAGAAAGACGAAAAAAGAATCAGAGTGAAGACGAAACGATTCCCTATTTATTCATTCGCCTATTCATTGTCGGAAGGAAAGACCAAACAAGCAAGAATTAGACAGATTGAACTCAAACACAAGGTAATGCAGAAGGAAAGACGAAAGAAAGCAAGAAGACAAGAAAGGATTTACTCGCTCCTTTCAAAAAGCATTATAACCTCCTGGCTCTGTACTTACATACTTCTGTCCCTGATTTCACTCAAAGACTCATAGGTCGGTCAAGCCGCTAATTCATTGCCTGTCCTGTAAACGAAATCACTACTGAACGAACCCTCTTTAACTGGGTAAAGCGTATTCTTTCTCCTTATTCATCAAGTCAAGCCTAAAGTCAAGATTAATTCGACAGATGGAACTCGGTACGGCTCCTGACTGAACCTTCAAACATTCTTTTACGAGGTAACTAGGCTGGGCTGGCTGATCCGCTCCTTCACTCGCATATGAAATTCATTCGTTCTCTTTTCTTTAACTGTAACAGTAAACACTCAACTCAAGAAGATTCATTCGGCTTTTCCTACTGTCTTCTTTCACGTAACTCTTTTCTTTGATTCTTTCTCTTTTTCTCCTTATTCTTTTTTCTCGGTCAAAATGGGTATTTGTTTGGTTCTCCTTCACCTACTTATTCTGGAACTGCTCTTCTCCCCTCTCTTTGCCCCATTGATTGATTGAGGGACAGAGACAAAGGTTAGTTGGCTGGCACCTCGCCGTTAGCGTTCCGATCCACTTACTAGCAAAGCCGGCAGTCTTGACAAAATGCCTTAAAATGTCTATCCTTGATAGTTGAACCAACTCTCACTTTAACTGAATAGTCAGAGGCTCACCCAGTTCGAGATTGAATCATTTCCTGTGATTGAAAAGAAGGAAGCAGACCAAAGCCCTCGCATAGTGAAAGCAGCTCAAATCCTTTTGGTCTAATTGGTCTAAAAGTACCCAGTCAGTCGATAGGATTCCATTACCAATCAGGGGTGCGGGCGCGGGTAGGAAGAACTGGATCCATTTGAATAGCCGCCGGACGTGCTTGCTGTTATGTAATCCGAAGATCATCCGGGACCACCTTCTTTAGAATAGCTGGAATCTTTATCTGAGCTAGCCAATCAATATTTAGGAAAATCAGGCTTTTAGTCAAGGGGCAAAGAGCGAGACAAAGGAGAGGAAAGAAAAGATAGATTCTCGACCGTAACTAAAGGACAGGCTATGATGAAACGTTTAGTATAATGGAAAATATCATTATCGTACAAGTTCCTCCAGTACTTGCAGTAAATAAAGATTGGAAATTATGGCAGATGGATATTAATAATGCTTTCTTGCATGGAGAGTTAAACAGAGAGTTCTAATGGACCAACCGAAGAAATTCGAAAATGAAGTTGGAGTCATTGATCAATATATCTAAAATTCGAAGAAGCCTCATTTGGATGAGGCTCGATGGACATTGGGATATATCAAAGGTACAATCAATTACGATCGTTTATACAAAAGAAGCGAAGACTGAAAGCTAGCTGGATATAGTGATGTCGACTATGCAAGAGACCACGATACCCGAAGATCAATCACTGGGTATGTGTTCAAGCTCGGTTCGAGAACAATTTTTTGGTGTAACAAAAGACAACCAACAGTATCATTGTCAACTAGAGAAGTAGAGTATAGAGCAGCTCAGGAAAATACATGGTTAAAACTTTTGATGGAAGATTGACACCAGAAAATTGAGTATCCAATACCACTTCATTGCAAACATCAATCTGTGATTCGCCTAACAGAAAATTTGGTGTTTCATGCTAGAACAAAGCATGTGGAGGTACACTACCATTTCATTAGAGAGAAAGTCTTGAAGGAAGAAATCGAGATGGAGCAGATCAAGATAGATGACCAAGTGACAGACTTGTTTACAAAAGGGCTAAATACTAGCAAACATGAGAGTTTTCGTTGTCAGCTCAACATGATGCAGCGAATGAGAACTGGTGCTGAGGGGGAGTGTTGAAATATCATTACTAGCCCAATAGAGTCAAGCCCAATAATTGTACCAGCCATTGTATATTTATTTTAGTAGATATTTTAGGAAAGATCTATATATTTTAGGGGAAAGAGATCTAGATATTTTAGGAGAGATATAGATATTTTACTAAAAAGATTTAGATTTGGTAGATCGGGATTGCTTAGGCTCTAGTATAAATACCGCTCCACCCAACCTAAGTTATTCATCCCATAAATCCAAAAATAAAAAAAAGTATAGTATTCTACAAAGTGTCTTGTATTCTCTTCTCGATTGGTCTTAATAAAGAGTCGATTGGTCTTAATAAAGAGTGCGAGTGTTTCCCATAAAAAGTTGTGTTCAACATGTTATACTAACAGAAAAATTTAAGTTTGTTGTACGAATGGTGGATTTTAAGTTTGTTGCTTTACGAACTAGCGATTTTAAGTTTGTTGTAAGAACGGATGATTTTAAGTTTGTTGTATGAACATGAGATTTTAAGTTTGTTATCGTAGGAACATGAGATTTTAAGTTTGTTATCCTAAGATCAGAGAATTTTAAGTTTGTTCTATGGGCTATTTTAAGTAGATGATTCTAAGTTTGTTTAGGAACGGATTGTTTTAAGTGTTCTAAGAACAGGTAAATTTAAGTTTGTTGTATGAACATTTAATTTGAAGTTTGTTATACAAAACATCTTTAAGTTTTTTACTCAAAAACATATTTTATTATATTTTTTTTACTCAAAATAATATTATATTTTTTTTAATTTAAAATATGTTTATTATTTTTTTAATCCAAAATAATATTTTTTAAGCAAAATATTTATATATTTATTATATGAATACTATGAGTGGTAAATTTAATTCCACTGGTGGTTGGTTACTTAAAATATCTTTATTATTTTTTTAATTCAAAATAATATCTTTTTCTATCCAAAATATTTATATATTTGTTATATGAATACTTGAATCATTTGTTAGGGGTGAATTTAATTCTACCTGTGGTTGTTGGTGGAGTGTAAATACACATTTGAACTATTTTGTATTTTATAAATACTTTCTAATCCAAAAACAAACGTTTTATTTGTTTTTACAAGGTCACAATGGCTGAATTGCTGAGATTGATGGTGTTCATGGTGCTCACTCATCTTTAGGGGTCACGTGCAGCTCATGCCAACTGATTTTGTTGGATTCTTATTACAGCTTCCTTCTCACTTTCATCCTTCTCACTTTCATCCTTCTCTTTTCAGGTCTGAGATGGGAGGTTCTATGACCATATTTATGTTATGTTTTGTTTTGTTTTAAAGCAAAAGTTTAATATTAATATAAGTAGCTCTGGTCTATTATTTTCAACAATCGCTGCCATCACAAAAGTCACTAGTAGAGACCGAAAAAAAGATTAAAGCCACTTCAAATTTGTAATGGTGAAGAGAGAGAGAAAAAAGATATTAATAGTCATTAGAGTGGTAGAATTTCCACAATGGCTGCCATTAGAGAAGTCACTATTAGAGATAGAAAAAAATAAAATAAAACCACTTAGTGTTTGTAATGGTGAGGAGAGAGAGAAAAAAGAAAATAAACCAATGGTTATTAGGGAGAGAAAAAAAAATCAAGACAGGTTTGAATCTATTTTTCCTGAAGAATTTATTCTAGAAAAAAAGAGGTTTTGGTGAAGAGTTTGTTTTACTAACATGTGGTTTTTGGTTTTAAGTTTATTGTAAGAACATTAGATTTTAAGTTTGTTGTTTTACAAACGGACGATTTTAAGTTTGTATTAATATTATATAAATTTATACATAAATATTAAGATCATATTACAAATTAGTATTTAAAAAAATTAGAATAATTTATACCTATCACCCAACCAGAGATTTTAAATTTGTTAGATGAAAGTTGTTTATAGAATAATAGATTTTAAGCTTGTTGTTTACAACAGATGACTTTTAAGTTTGTTCTATGAATAGACGATTTAAAGTTTGGTTAAATAAGTAATTTTAAGTTTGTTATACAACAATGAAATTTAAGTTTGTTGTAGGATTAGAACAAATATTTGATATTTTTACTCAAAAACATATTTTTATTATTTTTTTTTTACTCAAAATAATATTAGGTTTTTTAACTCAAAAGAATATCAAATTTATTATTTTTTTATCCAACATAATATTTTTTTTACCCAAAATATTTGTATATTTATTCTATGAATAATAACAATAATTTGTTAAGTGGTAAATTTCATCCCCTAGTGGTTGGTAAAGTGTAAATACACCTTTAAATTAACAAAAATGAAATAAATAAAGGAAAATAAACATAAAAGTAAAATTAAATTAAAAATTCAGATAGTGCAATTTAAAATCAAACAACACCTCGACTATAACAAATTGAAAGGCAATGCAAACCATGTGTTGTTAAAGGGTTGATACAAACGGAGAAAGGGTCTGGGGTACTGCTTCAAACGAAATATAAACGACCCAAAGTACACAAATCGGGTCGACACTCATAAACGACCCTCAAGTGACAATGCAGCTCTCAAACGCTCCTCCACCTCGAGCGACAGTTAGCGAAGACCTGAAAAAGAAATCTAAAATGCAGTGAGTAAAAAAGTACTCCATGAGCAGCATACTTGTAGGCTCTCATCGCATCCAGTTCCAGGTAGGTTTCCACGGGCTTTTCTCTAGGCTCCAGGAAGTTTGGGTTTAACTCTATAGTTAGGCTGACCTTTTGGGGAGGCTTTCGACGGTGTTGTGGTGAAGTTGGTTCTCACGTCAGTCTAACACACTGAAGGTCTCCAGTTCAAGTCTGGGCGATGCCATCTTTTGGATTTATTTTTATTTTTATATTTATAATCTCGATTCATTTTAAACCTCTACGACGAAGTTCAAGAGCCTTAGATCATGATAAGCCCGAGAACCGTGCCCTCGAACACACATTGAGCATGTAATTAATTGTTTGGACTTTTATTGAAGAAATACCTGTACGAACCAACAAGGATTAAGGCGGAATGATGTGAGCACGTTGTATGCTTGATTTAGCCTAGAAATTTATGAACTAAACTTAGTATCAGAGGCCTAGGTGGATTGGTCCAACAGACCATTTTCGCTAGATGAAGAGTCATTGAGTCTTTCGTGACGAGATTTTCGAGGCTTCAAATCTCACACTGTGACGCAAATAAAACTAAAAGTAAAATTAAATTAAACATTCAGATAGTGCAATTTAAAATCAAACAACACCTCGACTAGAACAAATTGAAAGACAATGCAAACCATGTGTTGTTAAAGGGTAGTTACAAACGGAGAAAGGGTTTGGGGTACTGCTTCAAACGAAATATAAACGACCCAAAGTACAAAGATCGGGTTGACACTCATAAACGACCCTCAAGTGACAATGCAGCTCTCAAACGCTCCCCCACCTCGAGCGACAGTTAGCGAAGACCTGAAAAAGAAATCTAAAATGTAGTGAGTAAAAAAGTACTCGATGAGCAGCATACTTGTAGGCTCTCATCGCATCCAGTTTCAGGTAGGTTTCCACGGGCTTTTCTATAGGCTCCAGGAAGTTTGGGTTTAACTCTATAGTTTAGTTGACCTTTTTGGGAGGCTTTCGACAGTGTCGTGGTGACGCAAATAAAACTAAAAGTAAAATTAAATTAAACATTCAGATAGTGCAATTTAAAATCAAACAACACCTCGACTAGAACAAATTGAAAGACAATGCAAACCATGTGTTGTTAAAGGGTAGTTACAAACGGAGAAAGGGTTTGGGGTACTGCTTCAAACGAAATATAAACGACCCAAAGTACAAAGATCGGGTTGACACTCATAAACGACCCTCAAGTGACAATGCAGCTCTCAAACGCTCCCCCACCTCGAGCGACAGTTAGCGAAGACCTGAAAAAGAAATCTAAAATGTAGTGAGTAAAAAAGTACTCGATGAGCAGCATACTTGTAGGCTCTCATCGCATCCAGTTTCAGGTAGGTTTCCACGGGCTTTTCTATAGGCTCCAGGAAGTTTGGGTTTAACTCTATAGTTTAGTTGACCTTTTTGGGAGGCTTTCGACAGTGTCGTGGTGACGCAAATAAAACTAAAAGTAAAATTAAATTAAACATTCAGATAGTGCAATTTAAAATCAAACAACACCTCGACTAGAACAAATTGAAAGACAATGCAAACCATGTGTTGTTAAAGGGTAGTTACAAACGGAGAAAGGGTTTGGGGTACTGCTTCAAACAAAACATAAACGACCCAAAGTACAAAGATCGGGTTGACACTCATAAACGACCCTCAAGTGACAATGCAGCTCTCAAACGCTCCCCCACCTCGAGCGACAGTTAGCGAAGACCTGAAAAAGAAATCTAAAATGTAGTGAGTAAAAAAGTACTCGATGAGCAGCATACTTGTAGGCTCTCATCGCATCCAGTTTCAGGTAGGTTTCCACGGGCTTTTCTATAGGCTCCAGGAAGTTTGGGTTTAACTCTATAGTTTAGTTGACCTTTTTGGGAGGCTTTCGACAGTGTCGTGGTGAAGTTGGTTATCACGTCAGTCTTACACACTGAAGGTCTCCAATTCAAGTCTGGGCGACGCCATCTTTTGCTATTTTTATTTTTATTTTTATATTTATAATCTCGATTCATTTTAGACCTCTACGTGAAAGTCTAAGAGCCATCGAGCTTGATAAGCACGGGAACTGGGCCCTCAAACAAACATTGATTCATTTTAATCCTTAACGACGAAGTTTAAGAGCCTTAGAGCTTGATAAATCTGAGAACCGTGCCCTCGAACACACATTGAGCATGTAATTAATTGTTTGGACTTTTATTGAAGAAATACCTGTACGAACAAATAAGGACTTAGGCGGAATGATTGTGAGCACGTTATATGCTTGATTTAGCCAAGAAATTTATGAACTAAACTTAGTATCAAAGGTCTAGGTGGACGAAGAGTCATTGAGTCTTTTGTGACGTGATTTTCGAGGCTGTAAATCTCAAACCGTGACGCAAATAAAACTTAAAGTAAAATTAAATTAAACATTCAGATAGTGCAATTTAAAATCAAACAACACCTCGACTAGAACAAATTGAAAGTCAATGCAAACAATGTGTTGTTAAAGGGTAGTTACAAACGGAAAAAGGGTTTGGGGTACTGCTTCGAACGAAATATAAATGACCTAAAGTACACAGATTGGGTCGACACTCATAAACGACCCTCAAGTGACAATGCAGCTCTCAAACACTCCCCCACCTCGAGCGACAGTTAGCGAAGACCTGAAAAGAAATAAAAAATGCAGTGAGTAAAAAAGTACTCGGTGAGCAGCCTACTTGTAGACTCTCATCGCATCCAGTTCCAGGTAGGTTTCCACGGGCTTTTCTCTAGGCTCCAGGAAGTTTGGGTTTAACTCTATAGTTTGGCTTACCTTCTGTGGAGGCTTCCGACGGTGTCGTGGTGTAGTTGGTTACCACGTCAGTCTAACACACTGAAGGTCTCCCGTTCAAGTCTAGGCGTCGCCATCTTTTGCAATTTTTCGAACACACATTGATCATGTAATTAATTGTTTGGACTTTTATTGAAGAAATACCTGTACGAACCAACAAGGACTAAGGCGGAATGATTGTGAGCACGTTATATGCTTGATTTAGCCAAGAAATTTATGAACTAAACTTAGTATAGAGGTCTAGGTTGATTGGTCCAACAGACCATTTTCGCTAGATGAATAGTCATTGAGTCTTTCGTGACGTTATTTTCGAGGCTTCAAATCTCAAATCGTGACAAAAAGAAAACTAAAAGTAAAATTAAATTAAACATTAAAATAATTCAATTTAAAATCAAACAACACTTCGACTATATCAAATTGAAAGGCAATGCAAACATGTTTTGTTACTCAAACACACATTGATTCATTTTAGACCTCTACGACGAAGTTCAAAAGCCTTAGAGCTTGATAAGCCCGAGAATCATTCCCTCAAACACACATTTTGATTTAATTTAGACCTCTATGACAAATTTAAGAGCATTAGAGCTTGGTGAGCCCGAGAATCGTGCCCTCAAACACACATTGAGTATGTAATTAATTGTTTGGACTTTTATTGAAGAAATACCTATACGAATCAAGGACTAAGGTAGAATGATTGTGAGCAAGTTATATGTTTGATTTAGCCAAGAAATTTATGAACTAAACTTAGTATCAGAGGTCTAGGTTGAATTGTCCATCAGACTATTTTCGCTAGACGAAGAGTCATTGAGTCTTTCGTCACGTGATTTTCGAGGCTTCAAATCTCAAACTGTGACGAAAAGAAAACTAAAAGTAAAATTAAATTAAACATTAAAATAATGCAATTTAAAATTAAACAACACTTCGGCTAGATCAAATTGAAAGGCAATGCAAACATGTGTTGTTAAAGGTTTGTTACAAGCGGAGAAAGGGTTTAGGGTACTGTTTCGAACGAAATATAAAAGACCCAAAGTACACAGATCGGTTCGACACTCATAAAAAACTCTCAAAGTTCCAATGCAACTCTCAAATGCTCCCCCACCTCGAGCGTCAGTTAACGTTGACCTGGAAAAGAAATCTAAAATGTAGTTCATAAAAATGTACTCGGTAAGCAACCTACTTTTGGGCTCTCATTGCATTCAGTTCCTGGTAGGTTTCCCTAGGATTTTATCTAGGCTTTAGGAAGTTTTGGCTTAACTCTATAGTTTGTCTCACCTTCTTGGGAGGCTTTCAACGATGTCTTGGTGTAGTTGATTATCACGTAAGTCTTACACACTGAAGGTTCTTGATTCATTTTAGACCTCTATGAAAAAGTTTAAGAGCCTAGAGCTTGGTAAGCCTGAGTACCGTGCTCTCGTACATGCATTGAGCATGTAATTAGTTTTTTAAGATCTTACATGTAACATAAATAATATAGTGCATGCAGGGGGTCATGGGGCACTCACTCTATAGTTGTTTAGAAGACTATACTTCAATGTTTAATTTAACCTATGTCAAACCATATCGTATATTTAGGGCATATCTATATCTTAGTCTAGCTAAACATATCGACTATTTCCAATATAAGGCTTAAAACTATTTAAAATTGAGTTAAAGGTAGTCTTACCGACCTTAAATACCATTAATAGGGTAAAAAATGCCTTCAAAAGGGTCAAAAACTTGGAAAATGGTATATAGTTTGTATACTGAGCTGCCTAAGCTGAGAAGTCGAGCCGCCAAGCCACCGGTCCGAGCCGTTAAGCCCCACCAAAGTGAGCCAAGAAGTCGAGCCGAATGAGCCACCACATGCGCCGAAGCTAAGCTGAGTTTGAGCTGCAGTGAGGCAGAGCACACATCGAGCACGTCCACAGTCGAAGGAGAGGCATAGGTGTTCAGGTCTGGTCGTGGTTGGGTAGTTGGGTAGGGCCAAATCGGAATGGATCATTCTTGTGGGCAGGACTGTGTGTTCGGGAATGGATCGTGGGTTATTGGGCTATGAGCTTGTGGGTCATAGATATTTCAATGGTGAAAGCAGCACCGTTAGTGGTCTTCTACATCCACGACTATTTCGAGGCTATCTCAGAGTGAGAGGAATGGCGTCGTCAATGAAAACTTCTCTATTCAATTAGGTTGTTTTGACGTCTCAAAACTTCTAAATTCACGCCCATGGAAGAGCTTAATTCTAGCTGCAATTTTTGGCCAAGGCGAAGTCTTCGCCAGACTTTTCTATTTAAAGAATTCAACTGAATAGAAATAAAACATCGAGTTTTCAGCAAATCTCTCTCCTCTCTCCTTTTACTTCTACTATTTTTTCTTTCGAAGAAACCTTCTGCTACGACTAGTTTTTTCGTCAACGTTTTCTTCCGAATTGCCAGAGTCATCAAGTGGTAGCAGAGCCAGGTTGAAGCCATCGGTGGTATATCATTTCGGAGGAGCCAATCTTATCAACAGTCAAGTTGAATAGCTCAAGTGGTTAGAGTGTTAACGTAACAACACACAGGTCTTTAGGTTCGAGTAGAAGAAAATGCAAAGTGTGAAAACACACACATTGTGGGGCAAAAGTTGCAAGCGAAAAGTGAGACGGCAGAGGCGGTTAAGTGCATTAAAGCGTGAGTGAAGGCCTAATGTGAGAAGAAGAGATGTGAGTGATTTGCATAGATCGTGGCGAAGAATTCACCTCGTCCGTCCACCTTTGGCGGTTAAGCGCATTAAAGGCGGTTAAGCGCATTAAAGGCGGTTAAGCGCATTAAAGCATGAGTGGAGGCCAAATGTGAGAAGAAGAGATGTGAGTGATTTGCATAGATCGTGGTGAAGAATTCACCTCGTCCGTTCACCTTTGGCGGTTAAGCGCATTAAAGCATGAGTGGAGGCCAAATGTGAGAAGAAGAGATGAAGCGCATTAAAGCATGAGTGGAGGCCAAATGTGAGAAGAAGAGATGTGAGTGATTTGCACAGATCTGGCGGAGAATTCACCTCGTCCACCTTCTGACAGTGGAATGACGTGATCGAGGCAGACCATAATCCGATGACCTTGCTGTCCCGCTTATGATCGAGGCAGACCATTCTTTCACTCGGTAAATAGAATGGGTGGTTTTAGGGTCATTTCAGTCAAACACAAGGGAAGGAAATATGTAAAGCTATTTGACGGTCTCATTGCTACGCTCGCTCCTCTGTATTCTTTAACTATTCTTTCACTCGGTAAACTGTAGGATGATTCAAACACTCTTTTCCTCTATTCCCTGCTCGTTGCTGCACTCCTCTCTGTCTTAGGTGAGCTAGCTTTCTTTTATCTGTCTTAGCCGAGCTTGCTTTCTTTTATTTATTCCCTGATTGAACTAGGTAAAGCTGCTTCGCTCAATCACCTGTCCTTTACAGTTGAGTAAATTAATTCGATCCTGAACCGGATCCTTCTTTCACTCCTCTCCCTATTTTTGAGGTCATTTATTGAGGTAAAACAGTTAATCTAATTCATTTCCTCTCCCTTGTCAAAGACTCAACTCAAGATTAATGAGAAAGAACAATCAGTCAAGACGAAAGAAAGAAGAATGATCCTTCTGTCCTCTCCCTAGTTTTTCGTTCATTTCACTAGGGTTTCACTATTCTTGAACAAGGTAACATAGGTGTTTTATTCTTTCTCTTCTCTTTCTCCTCTCCCTACTTACTCATTCACCTCTCCAATCCCATTTCTTTTTTGATCGACAACAGGTAGGGTTCATTCTAAGGTTCCTTATTCTGGTTGTAAAGCGGAAGAAGCCCTTCTCCCTGCCCCTGCCCTGTCCTATCTGAGAAAAGAGATCATCAAAGACGCACTCAAGAAAGAAATTGCAAATGAAAGAAGAATCTGTGTTCCTGAGATATGGAGTGGAGTGACTATCCTGAATCTCCTCTTCCCCTCCCCCCTTTTTTTCTTTCTCGTCGAGAATCGATTTCTTTTTTTGTATTGTGTATTATGATTGATCTGTAGTTCAAGGGCACTCTTCCTAATCCGAGTTTGAGATGGAATAAGACCCAGTAGTAGAGTCCTGCCGGGAAGGTCTTTTTTCTATTGATTTTTGACTCCCTTCTGGCCTTGACTTTAAATCAGGTGTTCTTCTCTTTCTCCACGAGGTAAAGCTCTTTCCTGATGAAGTAGTGCATCTCTGTCTTGAAAGCCCGCCCTACAGATAGGAGTTCCTATCTCGACTGCCTATCCAACGTTCTGACTCTTATTCATGGTGGAGTGCTTCGAGTAGGATGGATCCGATCCAATCCCAGCAGTCTCCTTCCTGACCCAGCTCACCTGCCTTTGAAGCTGGAATGCCTTTCTCTAAATAGAATTGTCCCCCCGAGGAATCGACAGACAAGTTTGAAGTGGGATGTGGAATGTAATTGGTGCTGGATAGTGGTTATGAAATCTGTTCTGCATCATTTGATGAGCCCATGCGACAACTTTCTCTTTGATTGTCGCCCAGTAGGCTATTAGATTGAGTCGAAAGCCTACCAACGCATAAAGGTTCCGATTCGAGCGAGAGCCCGGTGAGGCGAGAACATCTTGATCAAAAGCTCCCCCCCCTATCTCGAATAGAATGAATAGTGAGAAAGAGTTTTCCAAATTCTCTCAAATCGATCGAGAATCTCATCATCTGTTAGGTGGGACAACCGACCGAGTTAGTTGGGCAGGGCGTCCATGTCACAGAACCTTTCTTCTTGCCAAGAATCCCATTATGGATCAAATTGGGGCGGATCCAATTCATTGGCAAATGTAAAATAGATCGTTTTAACCAGAAAAAAACCCTAGAAAAGAGGAAGAAGAGTCACTAAGACAAGAGCTAGGTAAGCAAGCAAGAAGGAGAGAGAGGCTAGAAAAGGCGATGCAAGGGGCTCTCTCTAGGAAGATTGTGTCCAGGATCTAGTAATTTAAGCCTTGCTTCTTTTGGTCTATTAGCCTGTGCTTTATTACAGGTAGTCATTCCCCCCGTTCCTTTGGGCTTTTCAACGGTACTTGAATCTTCAGTCGCGGTCATGTCTCGCCCCCCAGTATAGTGACCGGTTCCATCTTTCCCTCGAATTTCATCAGTTCCAGGTTCAAGTGCTCATCCATCTTCATTCCAAAGGCGAACATTTCCATTGAGTGACTGTCACTGCTATGGTTTACAGTAAATAGTTCTTAACCAACACTTTATCTTAGTTAGAGCTTTCTAAAGCTTTAAGAGAGAATAGGGAGTAAGGGGGACCTTCGCTTCATTATCAATTTTCCCCGGACCTTCTTTCTTCTCCTACGGAGCCCAAGTCACCGACGGCAGGTTAGTACAGTTCTCTTGCAGCTGATTTTGCCCTGTGCTGATTCAGGAGCTTCTTCTTTTTTCTAAGAAATAATAAATAATAAGAAAAGAAAAAGAGCTGGGCGAGAACAAGAAAGCATGGTAACTGTATCTAAGGCCGTAGCCGGCGCTCCACGTTAGAGATAGGTTCCGCTCTGACGTACGCCCCACCTCACATAGAAGAAGGGGAACCCCTTCAATAGAATCAAAGAACCCGTGTGGGTGGGAGGGGATTGAATCATTCATTCATTGGATACGTCTTCTTCCGTGATCCATTTCATGTAAACTCACATTAGTTAGAAAAGGAAAAGGTCGACTTTACAAAGGGAACATCGTTTCCCGCAACCATTTCTTTTTTTGATGTTTTTCTTTCTTTAGGGCTTATGGGTCATCATTACACCAAAGGCTTGAAGTGAACGAGAGAAGCTATCGAGAGAATACCAAATGCTGACGGTGACGAAGGTAACTACTTTCGGTGGACGCGGAGCAAACGAGTTCAGTCGAACAGCGTAATGAGTCTAAGGTTACAGAAGCGTTCGCCAACTTTGATAGGTATAGCATTGTTGCAAGAAAATAGAACAGAGTAGAGCTTACCGTTTCTTTCCATTAGAGTCGCGAGCTTGTTGTAGTCGGTCCAACAAACAAGAGAGAATCTTGCTGCTTACTTGCTATATCCCTACGTTTTTGCACGGCTCTTCTCCCTTCGGTCTCGCCGTGCTTCTCCCTTCCCCCTCTCCCCTTCTACCGTCCAAAATAAGGCCGTATGGAGTATATCCAAGTGGTAAGGCATCGGTTTTTGGTACTGGCATGCAAAGGTTCGAATCCTTTTACTCTAGATTATGAACACCCGATCGGATCTGTCAAGAATGAGCTGACGGCTACAAGGGAAGTGGCTGACTGTAGTCCCTGAGCCTAGCTTGTAGCAAACCAAAAGTGTGACTTGAACCTACTCTGCTAAGAGAAGATCTCGAAGGGAAAAACAGACGGCAGAAAGCAATCCCTTCCAACTAGCCAACCCCCGGAGTTGAAGACAAGCCCTTTTTAGTCAAGCTTAGGCCGGGTTCTTCTATCAATCTCCTGCCCCTTGCTTCACTCCTTGTTCTTGATATGATATGGAACCACTACAAGGGGAGTAAGATTCGGATTACCTTGTTGATCGAATATCTCAAGGCAAGAACATTGTTTGAGATTCGAATCACTCCACAAGCAAGATCGATCATGTCTAGCTTGAATGATTCTTGTTGATCAAATATCTCAAGGCAAGAACACTTCCATGAGATTCGAATCACTCCACAAGCAAGATTGATCATGTCGAGCTTGAATGATTCTACATGCAACCTAAACTACATAGAATTGCAAAGAAACTTAGCCATTGGCTAAAGAAGAGCACAAATGCTTCTTTTTACTATATTTTTCAAGTCCCTTACACATACAACATACATGGCTTTATATAGCCTCAAAATGAAACTACTAAAGTCATTCCAAGAGTTGTAACATTCCTACTTAATGGCCATAATTATCCATTAAAATACATAAATGAAATACAATAACTCTAAATTGTAACCCACCCAAAATTTATAACAATCAAACTTCATTCTTCTTCAATGNAAACATCTTTTGATAATTTTGACAACCTTTTCTTCACATCTTCATTGAAGTATATTGTATGATTGATGTCTTTTGGTTCATATCATTCTCCACTTCTTCAAGAGGATTCGTCCTCGAATCTATTTGTGAAACTTTGCTGCAAAAAATAAGTTATGGAAATACAAAGGACCTCATAACACTCTCTCACGTGTATACACTCAAGGAATTTTAGGCCACTCTGTTTGCACTCATTTACACAAATGAATCTCTCATCCTCACCTCTCAAATTTTCTAGTAGAGCCCAGATTTGATTTTCTTTATTTTGGGTCGATTAAAAACTAAAAAGATAAAAACAAATTGAAAAGAAATGCAAAGGAAACATATATCCGATCTTGAGCCTTAAGCTCTGATACCAAATGATATGATATGGAACCACTACAAGGGGAGTAAGATTCGGATTACCTTGTTGATCGAATATCTCAAGGCAAGAACATTGTTTGAGATTCGAATCACTCCACAAGCAAGATCGATCATGTCTAGCTTGAATGATTCTTGTTGATCAAATATCTCAAGGCAAGAACACTTGCTTGAGATTCGAATCACTCCACAAGCAAGATTGATCATGTCGAGCTTGAATGATTCTACATGCAACCTAAACTACATAGAATTGCAAAGAAACTTAGCCATTGGCTAAAGAAGAGCACAAATGCTTCTTTTTACTATATTTTTCAAGTCTCTTACACATACAACATACATGGCTTTATATAGCCTCAAAATGAAACTACTAAAGTCATTCCAAGAGTTGTAACATTCATACTTAATGGCCACAATTAACCATTATGTAATTGTAACCTATAGTAAATAAAGTCTTAAAATACATAAATGAAATACAATAACTCTGAATTGTAACCCACCCAAAATTTATAACAATCAAACTTCATTCTTCTTCAATGTGGCATGAATTGAAACATCTTTTGATAATTTTGACAACCTTTTCTTCACATCTTCATTTGAAATATATTGTATGATTGATGTCTTTTGGTTCATATCATTCTCCACTTCTTCAAAAGGATTCGTCCTCGAATCTATTTGTGAAACTTTGCTGCGAAAAATAAGTTATGGAAATACAAAGGACCTCACAACACTCTCTCACGTGTATACACTCAAGGAATTTTAGGCCACTCTGTTTGCACTCATTTACACAAATGAATCTCTCATCCTCACCTCTCAAAATTTGAAATAGAGCAAAGATTGAATTTTGAATTCTAGGTCGATTAAAAATTAAAAAGATAAAAATAAATAAAAATCAAATTGAGAAGAAACGCAAAGGAAACATATATCCGATCTTGAGCCTGAAGCTCTGATACCAAATGATATGATATGGAACCACTACAAGGGGAGTAAGATTCGGATTACCTTGTTGATCGAATATCTCAAGGCAAGAACATTGTTTAAGATTCGAATCACTCCACAAGCAAGATCGATCATGTCTAGCTTGAATGATTCTTGTTGATCAAATATCTCAAGGCAAGAACGCTTGATTGAGATTCGAATCACTCCACAAGCAAGATTGATCACGTCGAGCTTGAATGATTCTACATGCAACCTAAACTACATAGAATTGCAAAGAAACTTAGCCATTGGCTAAAGAAGAGCACAAATGCTTCTTTTTACTATATTTTTCAAGTCTCTTACACATACAACATACATGGCTTTATATAGCCTCAAAATGAAACTACTAAAGTCATTCCAAGAGTTGTAACATTCATACTTAATGGCCACAATTAACCATTATGTAATTGTAACCTATAGTAAATAAAGTCTTAAAATACATAAATGAAATACAATAACTCTGAATTGTAACCCACCCAAAATTTATAACAATCAAACTTCATTCTTCTTCAATGTGGCATGAATTGAAACATCTTTTGATAATTTTGACAACCTTTTCTTCACATCTTCATTGAAGTATATTGTATGATTGATGTCTTTTGGTTCATATCAGTTCTGTAAACCGGTCGCTGGTTGATCTGATCGGACCGAGGACACGCGAGAGCCCAACCCGGGAGGACAGAAAGAAAGGACAGAGAGATAAAGCAATATAGCCTGTTCGGAAAGCGCATCTCGCATCGCATACCGGATATCTCATACCCACTTGAGAAAGAGTCTCGGATATCGCATATCGAAGACACCTGCCCCTGACCTGTACTATCTGAGAAAACGAGATCATAAAAAAAAGACGCACTCAAGGGATATGGGTTTTTTTACCGCTTGACTTGCTTCTAAGCTTAGGGAGAAAGGCACATCCTGGTCTGGGTTAGGGGGTTACAAACCTTGCTTTTCTCTAGAATTTCCAATCTCTCCTCTATCTTAACAAAGAAAGATTTTCCAATCCTGTTAGGAATCGATCTAGAATAGTTGTCATACATAAAGAGCTCAAGAGACTAGGATTCATTCAAACGCTCGCGACCAAGGGGCGTAGCTGCTATTTCACCGGGAGTGAATGAGGCTAGGGCTATTTGACACTAATCAGAATCTTCTGACCCCTATCTAGTCTAGTAAGGATCGGGGATTGTCTAAATAAATTGTAATACGGAAGTGGCAGCCGTCCTCTAACAGATAAAGCTGTTCCACTTGTTCTCTCTTTTCCCGAGGCAATTACATTCAAATCGTTATTTTCAATCAAGTTGGTCGTCGTCACACCACTTGCTGATGCGGATCTGTGAGGCTGGGTCGTCCCGCATTGAATACAACTAAGCTATTCTTTCATTCCTCTTGTTCAATTTCCCTTGGCTTTGGTGCCAGCTAGGACTGGTAGCATGGTCTTCTCTTAGGCTTTCTCTTGGTGTAGGAGTGGGAGCTGCACGTTAGCACTTGACTTTCTTTTCCGGCATAAGAGGTCTTGTCTCTTTACTGTTTTAGCGAAATAAGTAGTCTTGGTGCTTTGGGCGTGGCACTAGTCTGACTGTGCTTTCCTAGTTGGCTATTCTTGATCTAATTTTGTTGCCAGAAAGAAGGGCATCCAACAGCCTACAAACAGAGTGATGGTGATGCTTCTGTCATATATGATGATAGTCTCTTTTTTCATTTTTGAGGAATTCATATGTATAAATAGACTATTTGGCTTAGTCTTCATATCAAACTCTAAAAAGAGGTTGTTTTCTTGGAATTGAATCAAAAGGAACTGTTCTTACCTCAAAGGGAGTGCAGCCAGCCTATCCATCAATAATATAGGAAAGGAGAGGAAAGACTCAAGAGAAAACCTTCCCCTGAACCTGACGAGAAAGAATCCGAAGAAGATATTCTATTCCTTTACAGTGATAGGGAGACGAAACAAGAAGAAATGAAGGAGTTAGCAGTTAAAGAAGAAATTCAGGAGTTAGCTGACAGTGTTTGAAAGACTCAAGCAAGACAAGAGATAAAGCTAACCTTTCTTTACAGTTAAAGAAGAAATTCAAGAGTTAGCTGACAGGAGAGGAACGAAGTGCTCGACCGTAAGGGAGAGGAAAGACGAAAGATGAATGAGAGTTTACAGTTCAAGAGGGGAGAGTCGGAAATGAATTAGCTGCTTTTCAAGACGAAAGATGAATGAGAGAGAGAGAGTTTACGGAACTGGCTGGCTTTCTTGCTTGCTTTCACTCCTGACCGACCCGCTATTGCCTTAATTCTTTCTCTTCTCCTTCCCTGATATTACCTTCAGTGATTGTTCCTTATTCTTTCTCTTTTACTCGGTAAACGAAATCACTACTTCACGAACCAGATTTCACTCACTCACCTCTATTCCCTTCCCTTATTTCAGGAGGTAAACTGGAAGATGATTCTTGTGAGTTATTCTTTCACAGTAAACAAGGTAAAGCAGCTTCAATTCCATTGCCTTCACCTCTCCAACTCGGTCTCGTGGCTTCGTCCCTCTCCTCTCCTTTACAGTCGAGCCACTTCGCGCCTCTTCTCGTGGAGCTTCTTCGCCCCTGCCCCTGAACCTTGATTTATTAATTAACCTTCCCTGAACCTTCTTTCACTCTCTTCCTCTCCTGCCTGCCTGTAAATGAATGAATGAGACTTAACTCCTTGTTTACCTCTCCCTATTTTTTAGGCCATTTCCCTCAGGTTGAACTATTCTTGACCAAGGGAAAGCATATTCAATGAATGGGCTCTCCCTTCACTGTACTAATTCATTTACTCGACTGTAAACTCCTGAACTCAATCACCGGAACTGGCTGGCTTGCTTTCACTCTTGAACAAGGGCAAGACTCCGATAGGCAAGATTCATTCTTTCTTGATCTTCTCCTTTCTTTCTTTCTTTCTTTCTTGCTGAGCTGGCTGGGTTGGAAGGAACTAGCAGGCTGGCTGGCTTGCTTTCACTCTTGAACAAGGGAAATAGGATGAGAATCAGGTAAAGCGATTGAACCTTTATCCCCGTCAGTGATTGTGAGTTATTAGAAAAAAGTGATTGTGAAGAGGAAGTCAATCCGAAAGCAAGACAAGAAGAAATGAATTAGCTGCTTTGAAAGACTCAACAAGATTAATGATCCTTCACTTCGGAACCTATACAGTGTTTGAAGGGGGAATCCATTCATTAGCTGCTTGAGAGTAAAAGAATTCAATCCTTAGCTGCTTTTCAAGACTGAACCGAAAACCTTCACCTTCACCTCCTTTTCCTTTACAGAAGAGAAAAGAAGAAGAAGAAACCGAAACCAACCCTTTTCCTTACAGTTCTAGAATCAAAGGAAAGAAAGCTTAGAGTTAGAGTTTACCTTTCTCAAAGAAAAGAAGACGAAACAAGATTCATTCTCCTTTACAGTAAGAAAAGAAGAAGAAACCGAAAAAGAGCTACTTCCCCTTTACAGTCGGTAAAAGAAAAAGATCAATACTCTTTCTTATTAATTATCCTTCACCTTTAGAGTCGAGCTACTTACTCTTGTTCCTATTCTCTTGTTCACCTGATTGAGCTGAAAAAGAAGATTTTCGTAATCAAATCATCATTTGTCTCTCGTAACCTCAAAGGCATAAATTGTTCGCTTCCTTCTCCTTTACAGTCTCGCATCATATTCAATCAATCCTCTCCCTATCGGTTGGAAATGTGGAGATACCTTGACCGTCACCTGTTAGCTCTTGTCTTATTCTAAGCTGTTACATTTGTAATAGTAAGAAAAGAAGAATTTGTCGAGAGTAACCCAAAGGCATAAATTGTAAGCTTCCTTCTCGGGGAATAGAGTCAAAGGTAAAGCAGCTAATTAATTTCCTCTCCTATAAACTCGGTCTCACATATTCTCTCCTCTCCCTTCTTGAACTCGATAAATAGGTTTCGGAGTGGTTAAGTTTGATTCTAAACAATTTACTCTCCTGTAAAGGTTTAGAATCAGTCTCGACTGAAAAGAAGAGGGAGGAGGGGGTTCGGGAATGACTAAAGCACTACTAAACTAAAAGGGGCAGGGAAAGCCACAGGAAAGTGAACGGATTGACTAAGCCAATCATGAATTGAATGACTACTTAAGGAACCGGCTAGGCTAAGGCTAAGAAGAGCAGCCAAAGGCACAAGGAATACCTTCCACTCTTGCACAGAGCCTCTGCCTCGCCAAGTGGATAGGCAGCAAGCACAACTGGATCTCCGAATCGTAGATGCCTCGTTCTTCTATATGTCCCTTCAAAGCCAAGCCTGATCTTTGTCTCAGAACTCAAGCAATAGGAAAACTGATGGAAGACCCTCACTACCAGCTCTTTACCTGCTTAAAAGCAGCTCTCCTTCAGAACAGAGAAAGAGATGACAGCCGTGGTGCATTGCTTGAGGACGTGGAGGCACTACTTGCTAAGAGTCTTTTTTAGTCTTCTTTCCCTATCTATTTCTTACCTCTTTCTATCATCGGAGAAGAAAGCGTTTTAAGTGACCAGACATGGACAGAAAGCGTGGAATGAAAGACTCGAAAGGGATCAGGTTTCTCATATCAGATATAAAAACATTGATTCTAGCTCCTCACCCATGGGGAATCTGGGCGAAAGAAGAAAGCAGAGAAGGTAGGGTAACTAGTTTCGTTCTTTTGACTGTCCCAAGGCCGGCCAAGCCAAGTTCATCTTAGATTGGATTACGCTTTGAGGTGTAGCACCTAGTTAAGACAACCCGAGTCTTCGTCACGACACAAATGGAATGAAAAGGAGAGATATAAAATAAAAACTAAGCCGCGGTGCTCTATGGTTCTTATTTTAGCCTGGTAATCACTGTAGGCATTTATCAGATCTCTTCTATGTTCTATGAGAGTCTTCTATAGATATAGCTTGTCTAGTATTCTATGTAATCTTTATTCATTTCATTACGTCCCTCCCAGGGCACTAGTTTCATTCCCAAGGATACGAACCGGTTTCATAAATGCTTTCTTTAGTGAATACCGCTCCATGGGCTTCCTGCCCCCGGCTTCAAGTGAACGTCTGTCTGCTTTATTCCTCCCGCTCAACGCCCTTCCATGCTTCATGGGTGATTTTTCTTATATTATCCGACCTTCCCCTGTCTACTTTTTTTTGTTCTTTTTCAAGTCAGAAAAGGACTTAGACCATCTGGGGACCGGCACCCGTCTGCAACGGAACCGCTGGGGATACTCATTTGAAATCTGACTCAGATAGCTTTCACTGTCAACTAAAGTACTGTGCAGTACGCGGGCTCTCCCGGTAATAACCTCTTTCGTTTGGAGTGTATAAGTGCTATAATTGAGATGATTTAGGTAGGAGAGTCGATTGATCAAGACTACCGCAAGAGCATATATAGTTATTTTCTCTTTACAAGGAAGATAATTGATTAAACCCCTTTCCCTCTCAGTAAGAAGATAGTTGTCCTACGGGAGTGCGAGAGAATTCCTTAAGAGCCCCAGAGCCGACAGAAGGAAGCAAGCATCTGACTTTCTCGCCCACGTATCAAAGGTAGTAGAACTTTATGGATAGAACAGAATTGGATTCGTCTTTCCCGTTCTTCTGTCCAAAGGGAGGTTTTTTTTAACAGCTGTGTACCAAAGGATTTGATTTGCATTTGTTAACCCGGTACGAAAATAGGATAGCCGACTGATCTTCGGGAGGGGAATCCATCTTCTTTCTTTATAATTTGCTATGGAATGGTAATTGCTTAACGCACAACTGGGTAAGGTTATCTTCTTTCTTTGCTTCACCTATGGGCCAACCCTTTCTTTCTTTCTTTCTCTTGACGGACCACAGGGCAGGGGTAGCGAAGCTAAGAAGGCTAGAAGCCGGAGGCGAAGGAGGCATATACGCTCACTAGACCGGAGGATTGATTATTCCACTTCAACCAAGCTCCCTTTTTTGTCTGTCGCCTACAACCGCTAAAAAGCAATAGAAAGAAAAGGCATTAGTTAATCTTAGCTATTCATATTCCATCAACTCTATACTCTTGGAATTCCTTCATACGAGGACGAAAGTTTTCTTATCATCCCACAGTCAGAAAGCATTCGTAAGAAAGCTGTCAACTGATTCTAGTGATTCATCTATCTCATTAGCCATAAAGCCCTTCTCTTGCTTAGAAAGGACGAAAGTCTGATTAAGAATAAGAGACTGATCTTCTTTCATAAGCTCCTTTCGGTAAGGTTAGTTGAGTCTAATGTTCAAAGAGTTCGGGGTATACTTTCTTTATTAGACCTATTGAGCCTAAAGGTCCTGGTCAACAATTCGACTAGCCCTGCTTCCATTTTTCTTTGATTATTTGAGAGTATAAGAAGAGAGAGCAAAGTTGGAGTAGGGTATGAGAGGGCGTAGCGGTCAAAAACAGGATATGTGACGGATTTCTCTTTCGTTATTCCCAACGACGAATTGTCCCTTCTTTTCTTCCAAGAGATTCGATTTTCTCGGCTATGAGAGCTTTTTCGAGAAAGATCTTCCTAAGTGTGAAAGTTCGTCAAATTAGAATACCGCTTTCCCCTTCCTGAGAGGCTTGACAGAGAATCTTTCTTCTTTCATTCAGCAATCTTCATTCTATGCTTTCTTCGTTCCTAGCCACTCTGAGTTGCGTTTGGATATGGAATCTATAGGCCCCAAGTGGCAACCTCTCATACTACCAATTGTGTGGGCGGATCATCACCCCTTCATTCTGGCTCTACTTCATTCGCTATTAAGAAGACAGCCCACGACCAGAGGATTTTGGGAGAAAATGGATTATTCTATTCTTTTATATTCGCATTGCCGGATCGAGAACAACTCCAGCCTCGTGGGTCTCCAACCTTACCTCCTGCTTTCGCTCTCAGATCTGACCTGGGACTTGATCCAGAAAGAAGAAGCCGAGTACCGTGCCACGTCTTCCGTTAAGAAATTGATTTTCTCTTTTCTTATAGGTTGATATAGGAGCACAGTGAAGTCACAAGATCTTGCCCAATTTTCAGAGGCGGATAGCGAGTTAGCGAAACAAGGGAAGCGGAGCACAAGGAGAGGAAGCTTAGCGTAGAGCAAGACGCTTAATTACTAGCGGAAAACAAAAGCATATTCCGAAACTGGAGTCCTTTACCAACCAAGTAAGCTACGCACCTTGCTCTTCTCTTATAAGCAAGTAGCTTTGATTTGGAAAGAAGCTGAACAAAAGACGTATGACTTTCAGTAGGTAGAGTGGAACACTGTTGGCTGAACAAAAGACGTATGACTTGAGATCGATCTCCAATCTGTTGTCGGGAAAAGGGACCTAGCGTCATTCTCAAGCCACCTGCAACGACCTTAATCGATCGAGTAGTTTGCTCCCCTTCTCTTTCTCCTTATTCTATTTCGGTTGAGGTGGAAACTCTTCCCGACCTTCTGTCGAGTATCCAATTTCCTATTCCTTCAATCTGGGGTATGCTACCTCAAGAGAATCAGGGCGATCGAGTGCTGACTTTGCGTCTGCTGCTTAGTCTTAAGTTTAGTTAGCATTTGGTGACCTCACCTAACTATGACTTCTTTCCCTTCCAACTTCACTATTTGCTTATTGGGAATCCCTGATCTCTGCTAAAGCTAAAGGTGAAATTCAATCTCTTTAGTACCCAAGTACCTCTCCTCCCTCCCTATTCGGTCCTTCAAAAGCTGGTTGGTTACCTCCTCTCTGTCTTAGCCTTTCTAGCTTTCTTTTATTCCCTTCGATCCCACTCGTGATAAAGATGATGTTAGCTTCGGTGAAGATTGACTTACCTATTCAAAATGAATTGAGATTCTCATTGCCAGTGGATTTGGATTCAGAGGTAGCTCAAAAAGGGATTGGCTTTGTTTCTTGTGTACCAGATAGAAGACAAGAGCAAGATCTAAATCTTGTCCAAGCCCTGAAGGAGATCTTTCAGGTGGGCAGGGCACTCCACTCTACTACTTTATAGAGAAATAGCTGTAGCTGTTACACTTATTCATTAAAGGAAAAAGCAAGCAAAAGAGAAAGACGAAAGCTCAACCCTTCGCTATTGAGCCTCTTATTGTATTACCATTAGTTATTGGATTAAGTTAGTGAAGCCGAAAGATGAATTAGACAGAACTACTTACTGATTCATCTATTGATTTGAATGAGACAGAACTGGCTGGCTTGCTTTCACTCTTTGACTGACTCGGAGGTAAAGCTATTTGAAGAACCTGCCCTTTTGACTCTATTCCCTGAACTACTGAACCTATTTATTCTTTCACTGATCTTTCTCCTCGGCTTCGCGCCTTCGCTTTAGAGAAGAGGAATATGTATGTGAGACTGTAAAGGAAAGTCCATGAATTAGCGGGCAGCTTTACCTATTACCTTATTTATTAACCTGAACTAGATTGAACTGTAAACAAAGAGATGAATGCGACTTAACTCAATTAACTCGGCTTGGCCCCTTTCTTTCCTCTTCCTTCACTTTCTTTAACTGTAAACTCCTGACCCTATTTATTCTTGAACAAGGTCAGTGGTTGTGAGTTATTCTTTCTCTGATCTTTCCCCTATCGGTCTGTCTCGTTGCTTCACTCCTGCACCTATTCTGTATGGTCTCATTGCTTCGCTACTTCACTTTACAGTAGAAGAGGAGTATGCTCAACGGTAAAGGAGAGTCCGTCCATTCATTATTAGCTTTTCAAGACGAAACGAATTCAATCAAGATTTGCTCATTCACTTGAACCTGCCCCTGAACCTTCCCTTCAGTTCTTGTTCATTTCCTCTCCTGTAAGTAAGTAAGAAAGATGAATGAGACAGATTGACCTCGAGTTTCACTATTCTTTCACTCTATCTTCGTCTTCTTCCTTTTCCTATCCTTTCACAAGCACATAAGCAAGACGAATCGAATCTCTTTCTCTTTCAGTATTCAAAAATTAGGTAGGCAATCAGGGCTAAAGCACATACATATAGAGAGGAGAAAAAGACAGATGTGCCAGTTAGATAAGAATTTCCAGGATCCGCCGGCGGTATTTGATTGATCTCGTGCGGTACGAATGACTTTCAGAAATTCTACCCCGAAGAATACATTCTAGTAACTTCGAACTTTATTGAATCAACTGTCTTGAATGCAAGCAAAGCCCCTTTTGAAAAAGAGCTAGAAATGGGTATTAAACAAAGGACATAGTGGGATAGGTAAAACCTCTTTTTTCAAGTGAAAGGCCTTATGTTATGAGGGTCAACCTCCTAACCAAGGGCAACTAAGTGCCAAACTCTCCTCTATAATAAGGGTGGGGTATCCGAATCGACCTCCAACACTGATTCCGGATATCGTGATCTTAGATCCAAGTCCAGGTACTTTTTCTGATTCTGATTCTCTTGGGTACGATATCGAAGCTAAGTATAAGTAGATGAAAATAGCTTGACCAAGAGTTGCGTCAGCTGATTATTTCGCTAAGTCAGTAAAGCTGGAAAAGCCTTGCTCTAAAGGAGGTTGGGGTGATACCCTTCTATTAAGGAGAGTTTAGTTTGGCAGATCGACTTATAGTTGCTTCAGATCTAGCATTTTTTGGGGATCAGAAAGAGAAAGGGTAAGACTACTCTCCTCTTTCAGTCTTTCCTGCCTTGAGGAACCAGATTTTTCGGATAGGAAGGGAATGAGGGCCGAACGAAGAAAGCATCTGTCTTCTTTTCCTTTTCTTTGTTTTGGTAATCATAGGAGTCGCTCTAGGGCCTGGAAAGAGTGAGCAAGTTCTCTTCTCCTGCTCTCGGTACAAACTTGGGACACCAAACAACTCTACTCTATCTCGCTGACATGAGGGAAGTGGAGTAAGCAGGGAAGTGCGCAAGAGCTATAACTAGTCTTCTGGTTCTATTATCAGTGCGAGATAAAAAAGATATAGAATATATAAGTCCCCGCCTTGTACTGTAGAAGTAAGCTCACCAGCAGGGAGTAGTGAGGAATGAATTCCAACGGGAAAAAGAAAGGAAGGAAGGTTCTTTTAAGCCGCTGACAAACCGGCTAATCCAGTATACCCAGCGTAGTAAGCTAATCCTGTAAGCAAACTTTGAGTTAGTAATCCAACCCTAAAACTAGGTTCTCTTCCTTAGTCTTGTATCCGTAAGCAGTAAATAAAGCAAAGATAGAATAAGGATGGTATAGGAATCCCCTCTCTAACGTTCTAACCTCTAAGCCAGTAATGAGTTAGCCAATGGGATAGAAAATCTCATAAGTCAAGTAATATCGTAAGCCGGGTTTTCTCTTTTTAAAAGTCCCACAGAAGAATCTAAATAAAGGGTCAAGGAATCCTAAATAAGCTCGAGTCAGCGTGCTAGTTATAGTGCTAGAGCAAGAGTCAGCGTGGGAGATCGATCTCACAAGCCTATATTTCAATATGACTGCTGCGAAGCACTGTAAAAGCTAAGGAGGCTTTGATGGTAGCTAATTGAAGACCGAGACAATCTGAGCATCTGGCCAATCCAATCCGTACAACCGGTAATTGACAAAGAAGTTCTTATTCGAAAGTCCCAGACTTGCCTACTTACTTCTGTCAATCAGTCAGACATGCCATGTTTAGGCTAATTACCCTATAGATAAATAACTATGAATAGAATAGTGTCTGAGCTAATAATCTCATTGGCTTAAATAGTCATGATCTTGCCACTATGTTAGTTGGATTCGTGAAAACATAACATCTTCTTCTTTTACCAGTTACCCGCTTTTGTCAAAAAAGTCCTAAGACCGGAAATGCAGCATCTAGATAGATAAGCGGAGTCAGGGCCTAAAGACTGTTTGTTACCAATAGCAATAGTCAGTTTCAAAGAAGTTCCATTACTCACTCATATCATTCTGCCTTAGGTCAAGGATACATTTCTCTTGAAATGGAATGAACTTATTCTCGGGTAAACAATGTATGACTTCTAGCTTCAAAAAGTTCTATAACATCTCTTCACATATAAAGGATGATGATGAGGCCTGGAATTCTGTTCACTGCTTGAGTTGTGATTGAGAGAGTTCCTTAGAAAATGAAGACCACAGGGCGATTTTCACTTTCACATCATGATCGAAAAGGCAAGTCAGAAAAAAGATTAGGTCTTATTCGTGGTAGAGTGCTTGAAAATCCATGGGGTTATGTTACGAATGAAGAGAGGGCTACTAGAACTGGAAAACCGGGGATGATGTAAACCATGTACGTTCGGATTACAATAGGTAAAGAGGGTAAGATATATATATATAGCTTGACTTCACTCTTTCGGTCTTACGTGGAGGATGTGGTTGGCCAATTTTGGTTTCTAACTCTTTCTCGTACAGGGCCTCTTTCTTTGGAGAGCTTAGTTTCCAATCCCCCTTCATGAAGAGACAAGGGATGTCCACTTCTAATAATGGGTGTTCTGAGACGATTCCGGCAATTACACCGCCCTAAGTGAGTCAGGCAAATTCTACATGTTTTTTGTCTCTCGTATCAGACCTAATCTTCAGCTATGTGGGTAGCATGCACACCCAAGGGAGAGTATGTTAGTATGGTGTTTCAACAAAGTCTTGTTCCGCTTGCCTTTACTCACCAAAGAAAAAAAGGGTTGTTCTCAGACTGAGAGTTCCTAGAAAGCATATTAGAGAACAATTTTGTGTAACCCCTTTCTTTTCAGGCTCGAGGCTCTGTCTGATCTTCCAAGAATATGTATGGTTCATTCTCTATTCACATTTAAATTATTAAATAGAAAGTGGTACCCTCATTTTATAAGACTTCCTCAAGCCCCCTCATTGAAATGATTTTTCTATGTTGATTCTTCAGAGAATGGAGTAGATAACTCTTTCAAACAATGATGGTCCGGGTCCCCAAAAAGAAAGTCTCCATGAAAGGAAAGGGGAGGAATCCTCCTAGTTAGCAGTGGGAATACTTCCCAGGAAAGGGCAATGGAGGGGTGCCATTGAAACCATTTCTACCTTATAGCCTTTGAAAGCTGGTACAATGAGTTTGATATAAAAGGAAGCCTTTCGATCTAGTATTCAGCCCGTCAGACTACATGGGAATCTTCCTAGGGGTTTCCAACACTCAATCCCCATGGAAAGCTCTTAGATTGCAAGGCTTCTTTTGTTCGTTATACGCTTTAGGGGAGTCCTTATTTGACAGTATAGCTTAGCTTATTTAGTCACAATGCCTATAGTCAATGCAAATACAAACTCTATCCCTCCCAGAAATTATGTACTAGGGAAGAAAGAGACTACAACAATTGGAACTATCTAGCCGGCATAAGGAATAGGACTCCTGGGCAGATCAGGTACAAGCTCCCCAGGGCCAGAAAGAAGCCATGTATTGATAGACAGCAAGGATAACTAACTACATCTATCACTTCCACTTATGGCCTTTCATCGAGAGCAAACGGCCTGAAAACTAGTTCCGGCACCAATAGAAAAAGAAGAAAGAGGCTTTCTTTTCTTTACTCTACCTGTCAAGCTCGGGGAATATCAGAAAAGGATTTCATTGACTCGACTGTAAAGGAATAGGGAATGTTGATTCTCCCTTCTCCCTATTTATTCACAGTAAACTCGAATTAAACTTGATTTCCTCTTTCCTTCCTGATTCTGCTTTTCTTTTCTTTACTCTACCTGTCAAGTTCAGGTAATAAATAGAGTCAAAGGTTCAGGTTCATGAGAAAATCTTTCTTTCATTTTCAAAGTCTTTCAAGCTTCATCAAAGGAAAGAAAAGAGAAGAGACCGAGTTCAACAAACACCCATTCTATTCCATGTTACCGAGTTCAATCAGTAATAGTCCGGCCAGGCAATGTAATTTCAGTTTACCTCGTGTTTGAAGGAAAAGGTTTAAGGTTGAGGCTTTTTCTTATGATTAAGAATTGTAAAGGAGACTCCTTCCTATTCATATTATCTAGAAAACTAGTATTCTATATGTATGGTCAGGAGAAGGTCTTAAATCAGATTGCATGGAAGGAATAAATGCCTTATTTATTATTCCCATTCCCATTCTATGCAATTGGCTCGTACGCACGAGAAATAGATGGCCTTAGGACAAAAGCTAGTTGCTCACCCCCCCAAAACCTCTCGGCACAGGAAAAGAACTTGAGAAGGCCCTAGTCAAAGGGAAGTCAGTAACTCTCTATACTGTTATTGAACTTGGTGTCATGTCGACATCCCCCTCGCTTCTATCAAAGAGAACCCATGTGTAAAGGCTTAGGCTACTCCCCTATCATCAGCTGTTCTTACAACCGATCAACTTTTCCAACATTGATTTTAGGTTGAAAGAATTTTCTCAACACACTAATTTCGACATATTTGATTTGATTATGAGAATCAATCCTACTACTTCTGGTCCTGAGGTTTCCACACGCTTGAAAAAAACAACTTGGGACGTATCGCTCAAATCATTGGTCCGGTACTAGATGTAGCTTTTCCCCTGGGATGCCTAATATTTACAACGCTTTGATAGTGAAAGGTCAGGATACTTACTGCCGGTCAAGAAATTAATGTGACTTGTGAAGTACAGCAATAACAATTATTAGGAAATCATCGAGTTATAGAGTTATGAGTGCTACAGATGGTCTAATGAGAGGAATGGAAGTGGTTAACACAAGAGCTCCTCTCGCTATCGGTCGAGCTGCTTCGCTCATGAACCTGAACCGATATTCCCTGAAGTTCTTGTTCTTTCCTATTCTTTCACTGTAAACTACTAAGACGAAACGAAAGCTGCATTCTCAATCACTACTGAACCTCATAAACTATCATTAGGTCAAGCTTCTACACCTATTTCTTTCTTCTAGATCCTTGAAGGACCATTGATTAAAAAATTGATGCTTTACCCTATTTTGAGGGCTATAGGTAATTAGGAAGGAAAGACGAAAGATGAATCAGAGTTCACTGCCAGTCAAGACTCAAGCAAGACAAGAAAGATGAATGAGACTGTAAACACTCCTTATTCATGAGAGTTCACTGTCAGTCAAGACTCAACATTCTTGATCTTCTCCTTCTTTCACTATTCTTGAACTGTAAACAAGGATCATACTCCTTATTCATTCGACTCTGAAAATTCAATCAAGATTTGTTCATGGCCCCTTCTCCTTAACTCCTCCTTCACCTTTTCCTTCTTTCACTCGTTCTCGCAATTCCATTGCTTGCCTGAACTACTTCCCTTCCCAGATGGAACTCTGTAAATAGGCTTTGATTCCATTATTACCTGGACTATTATTTCTTTCATTTGGTCTCCTTCTCTTCTCTTCTCTCCTGTAAAGGTTCAGGAGAAAGCCATCTTCCTTCTCCTTCAGTAGTGATAGTAGCTTCAATCAAAGAAATTGGTAATACTGGGTCTTGGTCTTTGCATCGATGTTTGTTTGGCAGGGCGGGTCGGTCGTCGCTTGAGTGTCAAAAGCAGTGGTTGTTTTTCCTTGTCTTATCGAACCAGCGTATGTATGCCCATTATTCCTCCTTTGCTGCCTCCCAGTAAGTATAGAAAGCCTCAATTGCCGATGTGTGTGGATGGATTGAAAGGAAGTTGGGGATAGACATAGATCCTTCTTTCTGCCTATCCGGAGTGTTGGAAAGAAATCAATGGTTTTTCTGTTTTGGATTTCCCGATCACTGTAAGCAATCTTCACTGGTACAAGGATCCCCTCGCAGCAACCTCCACTACGTACAATGAGTTTACAAAGACTTCGAGTAGTGCGAGATAGATAGGCTATTAACCAGACAGCTCTGGAATAGGTTAATCGCCGGAGACAAGAGAATGGAAGGTATCTTTTTCGAGAGCATGCCTTAACTTAATTATTAATTAGAGTAGGGGTCTCGCAACTTAATTATTAATTAGAGTAGGGGTCTCGCAACTTAATTATTAATTAGAGTAGTAGGTGTCGTATAGTTTCTAAGAATTACAGTAGAAGGGGTCGTATAGTTTCTAAGTGAAAGCAAGCGCAACGAGATCTTTCATATTCTCCCTGTCAGGCAGGTCCGCTATAAAGCCTACGGGCCCGAAAGTCTGAAAGAACGGGAAAGCTGACCAAAAGACTATTCTATCTATAACCGACTCTTGTTGCCGAATCGAAGGGGCTTGGCTTATACCAGGCTCTAACTAAAAGAGTTTTCTTCAAGCGAGCTGTCTTTCTTTCTTTATTTTTGAGTTGCATGCGCCCAAGGCAATGCTTTTTTGTAGATTGAGTGAGATGGATTGATCTTCGCTATCGTGCACCTTCCAACTCCCAGTGGATGCTGCGGCAGTGCCTAATATGAGGTTGCTCTTGCCTCAGACAGCTTCGAGGTTCCCATTACAGAGGTTGAAACTACTGAACTTGCTTATGCTCCCGAGTGCACTTTCTCTAAATAAAGATTGAGTAGTAAAATGGGATTGAGATTTCCTCGACTTCTTAGGCACATGAGGAACCAGACTAACATCTTTTCAATCGAAATCCCAATCAAAGACAAGTTCTCTACCAAGGCCAGGATCTAAAAGAGAAGATTCACACTCTGGAATTCCTAGTGAGATGATTCATTCCTTCTTCAGCTAAAGTGGAATGATTGAAGTCTCCTTCAGGTTCAGTCAAAGAGATCGAAGCGAAGTCATCAATTAAACCATTTGCACGGTCTCCCGACCTCTTTTCCAAATGAACCGAACCTCGATACCACATTCAGAAAAGAGATATGTCCATCTCTCTAGGTTGCACACCCCCTTTATCTCGTTCTATTCATCCTTGATTGAAAAGACCCCATCCCCGCTCCTTTTAAGGGACATTCTTAGCCGTCCTCCAAGAGTGAACACCCCATAGATCAGATCGTTCCCTCTTTTAGAGACCCTTAGTTTCACTTGGTTGTGTCAGAGTTTTGCCTTCCACCCCGAATATCAAAACCCTTAGAGCTGCCTAACCTGCTGACATCCCGGCGAAGAGAGTCATTATTTGTGTCACATTCTCCTATAATTCGGGAGAAGGCTTTCCAGTTCTCTCTAAATATAGTATAGGCATTGAAGCGATCGAGCGGGAGAAAGAAAGAAAACTATTGCACACGTCCTTCATTCGCCCTTTACTAATCTAATGGAAAGCTTAAGCCCTTCTGATCAATCACCCGAGAAAGAAGCCCTCGATGAACCGCCTATAGTTTAATATAGACTCTCAATCAAAAAAAAGATGTAGGACTAATCTGAGGAAGAATCGTAATTCCTGCACCTTGCGTGGCGTCTCCTAGTCCACCCCGGCTTGCACACACCTTCTCTTGATCCAACCAACTCATGCCGTCGCCAATCCAATGCCCAAGGAACTAGACCTTATGCAAAGCACTTCACATAGAGCGGACCCTGATGATCTGGAACACTGCTCTCTCCATGTGAGAAAGGTGCTCCGCGTCTTCTTCCAATGAGAGTATACACCAAAATCTCACTAGGGTCTCTATTTAGTATCAATTAGTATCAAATAGCACAGACTACGAGAAACTTCTCCCATTCACGATGCATGTGGGGCAAAATCCTTCATTCATCTTTGTGCAAAAGGAAGCATTGGTTAGACCAACATTACTAGAAAGTCTAATGCTTCAGCCTCACGTCGTCTTGCCCTCTAAGCCCTCTAAGATCCACACTTGGTAGTACTCCGGTCGCCAGTCCAACTTGGTGAAATACCTTACCGCACCTTGATCAAAACGCAATGAGAGTGGCACGAGCTCTTTTTTTTATTGAGAGTGTTGTTATGGGCCCGATAGTCAATACATAGACGAAGGGAGGCTTGCGTCATGCTTATTCTGGAAGTTCTCGCTCATGAACCTGAACCGGAACCTGACGAGAATCATATATTCCTTTACAGTCGGTCGAGTAAAGAAAAGAGAAAGACGAAAGAGAAAGCCTTTATCTGATTGAAGGAGTTTACAGTGAAAGAATAAATGAAGGAAGGAGGTAATGCAGAAGGAAAGCAAGAATGAGAGTGAACTGGCAGGAAAGAAAAGACTCAAGCGAAAACCAGGCAGGACTAAGAAGGTAAAGGTAAAGCTGCTTTGCTCCCTTCTTGAACTCAGGCTATTCTTTCACGAGGTAATGAGGAAGGAAAGACTCAAGCGAAAACCAAGCAAGAGTATTCTTCAAACACGAGGTCAAGCTATTTTCATTCTCCCTCCCCTGAACCGATATGACCTTCCCTGAGCCTTTGACTCTACGATATTACCTGACTGACCTTCTTTATTCAAAGAATGAATTCAATCCTTCACCGGAACCTTCTTGCTTGAACTTCTTTTCCTCTATTCTATTACCATCAGTTATTGTGTGTGAGTTATTATTGCTTGAACAGTAAACAAGGGAAAGCATATTCAATGACTTTACTCGACTGTAAACATTCAACTCAAGACTGAACTCAAGCAAGCCCTGAACCTCTATCTATTCCCTTATTGGGAGTTATTCAAACATGAACTGTAAACAAGGGAAACTCCTGAACTACTGAACCTGAACCTATTTATTCAATCAAAGACTCGGTCAAGCAGCTAATTCATTTAGTCGACTGGAAACTCATGAACCTGATTTCACTTCTTTTCTTTGACTCTATTCCCTTCAGTTCTTATTCTTTCCCTTCAAACAAAGACTCAGTCGGTAAAGAGGACGGACAGGAGGATTCTTCTTGAATTAGGGTTGAACTAGGGTTAGGGTTGAACTATTCTTGATCTTCTCCTTTCTTGAACTGTAAACAAGGGAAACTGGAGGATGATCCGCTCCTTCACCTTCAAGTGTTTCAAGGAAAGACTCAACAAGACAGACTGAGAGTGAACTACTTTTCCTATTGCTGGATGGATTCTTTCTCCTTGCCTGATATTCCCTTCTCTCATTTCAGGAGGTGTAAAGCCGCAGGATGATAAGAACCTTTTCTTTTCCGATATGACCTTAAGTTCTTGTGAGTTATTCTAACCCTGTAAACTAAGACTTCTTATGAATGAGAGTGAACTACTCCGGCCGAAACCTTCTTTCACGGTAAACTCCTGACTAAACACCTATTGATTGAATTTGATTCTGCTTGAAAGACAAAAGCAAGACAAGAGAGTCAAGAAAGATTAATTCCCCTGAACCTCTATTCCCGTCAGTTCTTGTTCACCTCTCCCTCCTGTAAGTAAGAAAGATTAATTCGACTCAACCGGACCGCCTTTTCCTGATTTCACTACTATACTACTAAACAAACCAGCGGATGAAACTCTGTCTTTCCCAAGGTAAATCTATTTGAATGGAAGAACCTTTACAGTGGAGCATATTCAATCCTTCTCTTCTTTCCCGAACTGTAAACAAAGACTCAACGAAACAAGATTAATGAACCTGAACTTCCTTGACTGGATATTAAATGAATTAGTTGCTTTTCAAGACGAAAGAAGAATGAGACAAAACCTTAACCTGAACTGAAACCCTTTGACTAATTGAAGGAGTTTACAGTCTTTGAATCAATTAGCTTCTTTGAAAGACGAAAGATTAGCTGCTTGACAGGAGAGGAAAGACGAAAGAAAGATGAATGAGAGTGAACTGTAAGGAAAGACGAAAGAACTCCTTCTCCTTATTCTAGATCCTTCACTCCTCTCCTCTCCTTTACAGTCGAGCCGCTTCGCGCCTCTTCGAGTCTCACAATTCCATTGCCTGAACCTGAACCTGCAAAGATCATTAAGAAATTTCTTCTATCCTATATGACTGTAAAACCTTGTAATAGCTTTTTCCCTAACAGCAGCATAAGAAAGCTAAGAAATTCTATCCCCATATAACTGTAAAAGTTCGTAAGAGGTTTTTCCCTAACAGCAGCATAGGAAATCAAATAAATTCTATCCCCATATAACGGTAAAACCTCGTAATCGATTTTTCCCTAACAAAAGCTGCTGAAATCAATTTCATTCTATCCTCCCCCTATTTTTGGGATCAAATCCCTATTTTTTAGGTAATTAGTTTAGTTCGGAAAGAGACTGAACTCAATAACTTGTCCCTGATTTCACTCTTTTCCTCTCCTAGATTGAACTTTAAAATAGAACTACTCCTTATTAATTATCTATCCTCAACCTTTAATGATCATGAACAGGAAGACTCAACTCAAGAGAAAACCTTCCCTTGAACCTTCAAGTCTTTCAAGTCTGAACTCCTCTCCCTCTTGGTCTCACAGCTTTCGCTCCTTCACCCTACGGGTCTCACAGCTTTCGCTCCTTATTCATCATGATCCTTTGACTATTTATTCTTGAACTGTAAAAGAGCAATACTCTTTAGGCTGAGGGTTCGTTCCGGCTTATAAACTAATAAGTGTCCGAGGGAGAGGCAATGTAATTGGGAGACCAATGGAATAGGTTTACCTCTAGGGGGAGAGACTTTCTTGATTCTAACTGACGGTTGGTTGGCTCAAGACTTTAATAAGAGCTGAGAAGGGTCTGACCTACCTTGTGACCTCACCTCAATCGAAGTCAGAACTTTATCTTAGGCTTAAAGAAGTGTTTTGGCACTCAAATCTAATTATCTCCGATTGCTTAATCTGTTCTGTGTAAATTGTAGCTGACCATACGGATGGGGATTTGATTCTAGCTCTTTGTTGCAATCCCGGAGTAATCAGAATAAAGCAAGATACTTGCTAAGAAATTCCAGTATTTCATTGGTTATAGGGAGGGAGGGAGTGAGCCCCCTTCTAATATGGCTAGCGGACGGCGGAAGAAAGAAAAAAAGAGATAGTTCTGAGGAAAGGAAAAAGTCAGACTTTTCAAATATAACCTGATCTGTCCAACCTGATATATATATGGTGGAATCCAATGGATTTTGCCTTCATTAGATCGCCTGTCTCAGTTAAGAGGAGTCATTCAGAGGTCGATCAATTCCTTTTTCAAATCCTGCGGCAGCTGCCCGAGCCCTTCCTGCATGCCATAAATGACCTACAAATGGGGGGAATCCTAGAAGAAAATGAGAGGTAACTAACCAACTTCTAGGAGAGACATAATTGACTGCATTAATTTCGGTAGCTACACGTCACCCCCGTAATTTAAAGAACCTAAAGGAGCATGGGTCATATATTCTGCGTAAGGTCTTGCCAAGGTTGTATATCTTTGCCTACTCAAGTCCAAACGATTAGGACCCCTTATTGGTTCTAACCAAGGAGCACGCAGACCCCAAAAGCACATAGTCTCTTTCTTTCTATCTCTCCCCTCAAAATGACTTTTCTCTATGGTCGGAGAACGCATTAGATATTTACCTAAACCAGTAGTAGAGTAGGTGTTGATCCAACGTTAGCTACAAGAGGTCTCTAACTAGAAACGTAAACGGTTGGTTGAGCTTGATAAGCAGTATTATTGAACTAGACAAAAGAACAAGCCAGACAAAAGATCAAGCAATAAAACCAAAACGGGATAAAGCACCTAAGCTATCAGACAAGTAAGCTTCTCCAGACCATACAAGTGCGCGGCGAGCCAAACGGTTTAGTTAAGATCTGCTAAATTCCCCCAAGTATACAAATGTAACCTAACTAACCATACATGCCCCCCAACTATATCTTTCAAATAGTCTACACTAAGAATCCATCCTTCTCTCTCCCCCAGAGATTTGAGTAAATACCCAAATATCACACTTGGGCTAAGGTTCAAGTTGGTAATTGATCTTAGATCTCCTCCCCACAGAGCCTAGGTATCATATACGCCCCCTAAATCAGGAGCTTTGAATACTAGAAGAAACCTATACCTAATTTAGTGAATACCCAAGTAGTCATTTGCTTTCTATCTTTCCACACATAACAGAAGAATAGAAAAGATCAAGGGTATCGGATCCCAGAAGTGCATGATAAATACCGTCAAAACCCAATACTGCAGAGGAAATTCAGTGAAGTACTCCAGACACAAAGTACGGAAAGGTGTCTATAACTTACTTACCCACTAGTGCCTACGCCCTAACCTAGAGTAGTAGCTAGGCGGGCGGGGAAGGAAAATTGATCTTTGTTCATAGATGGGCTTCTCAGGTACAAATGAGCCAATTCGAATAGGTTCATTGCTCCGGCCCAGAACAGAATACGATTAACCCGGCATGGCTACATAGCCCGCCCCAGTAGTTTACCGTATAAATGGATAAGTCGGGCATTCCCACCGAAACCAGGGGGTTGTTTCTTGGTTACGACCAGCTAAAGATAAAGTTTCAAAAGAGAAAGTTCCATTAAAGAGCGTTTCCACAGGGTAGAACCTCCTCAGGTAATATAAGGTAAGGTGTGTTTTCATGAGGCTGATCTTGAGCCGCCATCCAAGTACGAATCCCTTCGGTTAAGAGAATATTTTGGGTGTATAGATAGAAAGTCTCAATTCAGGATCTTCCAACGGATTTCCTGAGAAACAAACTAATCTGTAGAAGAGCCCCACTATGGTTCAGGTTCAGGTTTCACTCTTTGATAGAACAAACTAATCTGTAGCTAATGAATTGACTCTTTCTTGAACTGTAAAGAAAGGAGCTTTAATTGATTTACTCAACTGTAAAGGTAAAGTAGGGTCAGGAGAATTATTCCTGAATTTATTCAAACACTACTGGAGAATTCATCTTTAGTTTCGTCTTTCAAAGCTGCTAATTCATTTCTTCTTCATTCATTTAATCGACTGGAAAGTTAAGGTCATATCGGGGTGTAGATCAGGTAAAATAATAGATAGAAGCTAAGGTTACAGAGCGAAGCATGCTGGTCGACCAATAGAAAGACATAGGGACAGGAGAGAAGCAGATAGTTATAGAGGTTTCGTATTCAAGATCATTAATCTTGAGAGTATTTACTGGTCAATCAGGGAATAAAACAAACAATGCTAAAGCTAGAAAGGCAAGGTAAGGTCAGTCATATATATCGGAAAAGGTTACGTATGGAGTGTTTAAAGGGACAAGTCATTGAGCTCAGAAGTAATAGTCCTGTTTCGCCGAATAAATCTTGTCTTGCTTTCTATTACAGGATTGAATGAATAAGCTAAATAGGAGAAGTAGCTAATGAATTGACTCTATAGGAATATATCTGATTCTATGTCTTCTTCTTCCATTCTCTTCGTTTACCAGAGCAGCAAATAGTTCAAGTAATCATACTATAGCCATAATGTTCTTAGTTTATTGAATTTAGATTAATGATCGTAAAGTTCACTTTATTCAATAACAATCTTTATTGAATAAACAACAATAATAACTTTATTGAAAATAGAATATGTTTTTGTTTACAAACTATGAGTTTTAGGACATAAAACCCAACAAACTCCCACTTGGACTAAAACTCTAGTGGGGTTTTATAACGTTGAGCAGAGAGAAAGACATAAATACAATAAACTAGGGCATCACATACTCATGCCTTTTCTCCCACTTTCCCTAGACTCACTAGGTGCCCTTCAAACACTTTAGCCGTGAGGGGCTTTGTAAATGGTTCAACAATGTTGTGCTCTGAAGCTATCTGTGTGACGATCACATCTCCTTGTTGCACAATCTCCCTTATTAGATTATATTTGCGCTAAATATGTTTCCCTCGCTTATGGCTTCTTGATTCTTTTGAATTTGCAACTGCTCCACTGTTATCAGAATAAAGAGTGACGGGAAGATGCATATTTGGAACGACTTCCAAATCAGTTTAGAACTTTCTAAGCCATACAGATTCTTTCGTTGCTTCACAAGAAGCAACATACTCAACCTCCATGGTGGAATCAGCAATGCAACCTTGCTTTATGCTTCTCCATATTATTGCTCCTCCGTTCAGAGTGAAGACAGATCCTAATGTTGATTTCCTCGAATCTACATCAATCTAAAAATCTGAGTCAGTGTACCCTGTAAGTTTCAAATCCTTAGCACCGTACATTAGCATATAGTCTCTCGTTCTCCTAAGATACTTGAGGATATTCTTAGCATATGGTCCGGTGAAGTGTTCGGATCGTGGCGACGTGGGCGGTTCGCTGCCTGCGACGTCGCGAGAAGTCCACTGAACCTTATCATTTAGAGGAAGGAGAAGTCGTAATAAGGTTTCCGTAGGTGAACCTGCGGAAGGATCATTGTCGATGCCTAAACATCAAACGACCCGCGAACGTGTTTACGAACTTTTTTGTGTCGGGGGGAGCATTCGTGCACCCTCTGATGCCCAAACCAAAACCGGCGCAAGTCGCGCCAAGGATCTCAAACGAATAAGCTTTCCCCTTGCCCCGATCTCGGTGTGCGGGGGGCAAAGCATTCTTGTCGTATTACTTATTCACAACACCGGCAGGGCGCCAGTGCTCGCCCCCTCGTGCGTGCGCCAAGCCCCACGCCGCAGCAGCGCTCCCATCACCCTTGCGCGCACATCATGCCCAACTAACAAGTCCACGCTCGCACCCCTTGTCTACATGCCCACTGCAAAGCCATAAAACCCTTTCATAGCTTAACCTCTATGAATAATCAAAGACATCCAAAACTCTTGGAGGTTAACTCGCGCGCTACCCCCGTGCACTCCCCTCGCACACGCCAAGCCCCATCCTATGCTACGCGCGATACGTGTCCTACCAACAGCATATCAAAAGTGTTGGATTTTACCTCTATTAAAAAAAAAAAAAAAAAAACATCACACCCAATGATGTGGCAGCGAAAGAATGCTTATCTGAAACATTAAAATGAAGAGTTTTCATACTAGAGCAAGTACGTTACACCAAGACATCCACCATGATCTTGTGCTTACAACCATCACCCATTAATTGTGAAAGTACATGTGGAGTGATCGGTTTGCTGTAATTTTTTTCTTGGGAGCTAAGCAAGATGAAAGAATGATTCCCACAAAATTTCAGATTTTTTTGACGGCTGTAGCTATTTTTTCTAATTTCGTATTATTTAATGTTGAAAAATTCATTAAAAAAAATTGGTTGGTTGAAAATGTCCGATTCATGAGACCCATGAGAATGTCCGATTCATGAATCAATCAAGTTCCCGGAAAAAAACATTGTAAAACTCGAGATATTCGACCATATGACGGCTCAAAAAAATCGTGTCTAGGCCTGGCAGACCAAAAATGCCTCAAAATGTACTATATAGGGGGGTGACTAGTCTGCATGGGCTGGGCACGGGGGCGCCCCCTATATCCTCCGCCACACCCACGCCCCAGGCACTATGCGCCGCACATGAGCATATGCTTGGGTCGTCGAGGTGGTGGTCGGAGGTCGAGGGCGGTTGACGGCGGTGGTGCGGTGGCGAAACGCGCACGGTGGGGCAGTGTCGGAACGTTCCCGCGCTCTGGCCAGCCCC
>NW_019272078.1:151466-151964 GCF_002738345.1 Cucurbita maxima | reverse complement strand
GCCTTCTAACTTGGGCTGCCTTGAGGATGGTGGATGGTCGGTACGACGACAAAGCGTGCAAGGTGGGGTGGAGTTGGGTGCCTTCGGGCGTCCAACATGATCCTCGTTGAGCGTGCGACGTACGGAACGTTGCAATGTTGCCTTCTAACTGGGAATCTCTAGTGTGAGGACTGTGGATGTCTGCTGGTACGATGATGAAACATGAAAGGTGGGGTGGAGCTGGGTGCCTTCGGGCGTGCGGCATGAACCTCGTTGAGTGTGGGACGTCGTTGTGGTATGCCTCCCTTCCTTGGGCCAGCCCTATGTTTTGAAGGCTGCGTGGTGGCAGAACATGCTTGGTGGGGCGGAGTCAAACGACTTTGGGCGTGCGACATGAGACTAGTTGAGCATGGAATGTGGCCTTCTAACTTGGGCTGCCTTGAGGATGGTGGATGGTCGGTACGACGACAAAGCGTGCAAGGTTGGGTGGAGTTGGGTGCCTTCGGGCGTCCAACATGA
>NW_019272078.1:150000-151432 GCF_002738345.1 Cucurbita maxima | reverse complement strand
AACTTGTGCTGCCTTCAGGATGGTGGATGGTCGGTACGACGACAAAGCGTGCAAGGTTGGGTGGAGTTGGGTGCCTTCGGGCGTCCAACATGAGCCTCGTTGAGCGTGTGACGTTGTGGTGACGCCGTCGGGCCATCCTTGGGGCAGCCCTATGTTTTGAAGGCGTGTGGTGCCAGAACATGTTCGGCTGGTTGGAATCGGGTGCCTTTGGGCGTGCGACATGAGACTAGTTGGGCATGGAATGTGGCCTTCTAACTTGTGCTGCCTTCGGGATGGTGGATGGTCGGAACGACGACAAAGCGTGCAAGGTGGGGTGGAGTTGGGTGCCTTCGGGCGTCCAACATGAGCCTCGTCGAGCGTGCGGCGTTGTGGTGACGCCGTCGGGCCATCCTTGGGGCAGCCCTATGTTTTGAAGGCGTGTGGTGCCAGAACATGTTCGGCTGGTTGGAATCGGGTGCCTTTGGGCGTGCGACATGAGCCTCGTTGAGCACGGAACGTTGCAATGTTGCCTTCTAACTGGGAATCTCCGGTGTGAGGACTGTGGATGGCTGCTGGTACGATGATGAAACATGCAAGGTGGGGTGGAGCTGGGTGCCTTCGGGCGTGCGGCATGAACCTCGTTGAGTGTGGGACGTCGTTGTGGTATGCCTCCCTTCCTTGGGCCAGCCCTATGTTTTGAAGGCTGCGTGGTGGCAGAACATGCTTGGTGGTGCGGAGTCAAATGACTTTGGGCGTGCGACATGAGACTAGTTGAGCATGGAATGTGGCCTTCTAACTTGGGCTGCCTTGAGGATGGTGGATGGTCGGTACGACGACAAAGCGTGCAAGGTGGGGTGGAGTTGGGTGCCTTCGGGCGTCCAACATGAGCCTCGTTGAGCGTGCGACGTTGTGGTGACGCCGTCGGGCTATCCTTGGGGCAGCCCTATGTTTTGAAGGTTGCGTGTTGGCAGAACGTGCACGGTTGGGCGGTGTCAAGTGCCTTCGGGCGTGCGACGTGAGCCTCGCTTTGCACGGAAGGTTGCGATGCTGCCTTCAAACTCGGGCTATCTCTAGGATGGTTGATGGCCTGACCGCGCACGACGCTTTGGGCTTGGCTTCGAATGATGATTTTGAACCCCCGCTTGCGGTGGGTGATAAGAAAAGGAACCACTACAAGGGGAGTAAGATTCGGATTACCTTGTTGATCGAATATCTCAAGGCAAGAACATTGTTTGAGATTCGAATCACTCCACAAGCAAGATCGATCATGTCTAGCTTGAATGATTCTTGTTGATCAAATATCTCAAGGCAAGAACACTTCCATGAGATTCGAATCACTCCACAAGCAAGATTGATCATGTCGAGCTTGAATGATTCTACATGCAACCTAAACTACATAGAATTGCAAAGAAACTTAGCCATTGGCTAAAGAAGAGCACAAATGCTTCTTTTT
>NW_019272078.1:65000-145000 GCF_002738345.1 Cucurbita maxima | reverse complement strand
TAGACATAAGATTCTCAGCAAGAAAGGAGCGAAGCAGCTTTACCTCGTTCAATCAGGGAGAGGAAAATCGCTTTTTATTTGAATCAGCTTCCCTATATAGTGAAGACCTCTAAAAAGCAAAATGCGGCAAAAGGGACTTTGATTTTTGCAACAACAGGAGGAAAAGTCAAAAAGTCAAAAGAATAGCCGTATATAAGAGAATGTGCTTTATCTTTCCTGTTGACGGATTCCTTACCTCTATTTTCTTTCTCCAATGCCAATCACAGAACTAACTGGAATGGAATTCCTACATCCTGGTAAGTATTCTTCTTTTTTTTTGTTTCGTTAGTGAAACTATAGCGAAAGTAGAATCTTACTGAATTGACTCAAATTTCGGCGGCTCCGAGGTTCTTCTTTCTGGTATCCGTCCTCTCTCATATTGCTTTAAGGTTGGAGGATTTAGTTCAAGCTAGTCTCCTATGGTTCAGATATCTGTATTTTTGAAGACTGTATGAAAGAACATATAATAATTATCTAAGAATATATCTATACTATAATGGTTGCATCTAACATTTGCTCATAGTGTAGATAAGGCAGTCCCCGGAGCTAAGAAAACTACGCTATTCAAAGCAATCTGCCCAAGGCTAGTCGAGTCTAATGCTAGGCTAGGTGATTCCTTTCCTCTCTATCAATGACCGAAGCTTAATCCAGAGAGAGAGCTCACTATACCTTCAGGTTGCCACATTTGCTTATGAAACAATAACAGCTTATCCCGAGCTCCTGTCACCCAGCGCAGTAATAGTACGGACTTTCTTCTAGGCTTTCTCTTGCTTCATTGTAATTTAGACAATACCGGAATTGACTGACTTGGTATTGGTAGCCTACCCCACTTTTGACCGACCAGCCCTCCTTCCTTGTTTGAGGGAAGATTCCAATTCATATAACAAAAAGCAATCCCGAGATCTTCCCATTTGGAATAGTAAACAGGTGTTTTTATCCCATCTTGATAGCCGGGGCTAACCCTCTCGGAGCATGTCTCAGCAATAATTCTAGAAAGAGGGATGGATATTGGCGCATCTTCACTAGTTTCCTTTCAAAAGTTCCTTCAGGTCTTAGTAAGAGCATTAATTCCTCGGATTCAGATGTATTTTGTAACACCCTATACAAGGAAAGCTAGAGCTGGATATCATGTCCCGTAGAGATAGGACTCGAAAGATTGTCCCATGTGAATATGAATCAAAATGAACTTGAAAGAATCCTCCTTTTCTAACAGTTCTGGCAGGGATCAGTGAGGGAACTAAACTAGCTTATTTGCTGTCTAGCCTTAGAACCAGCTATTGATCTATATGAACGGCAAGAAACTAGCCGCTTGAAAAGGGACATGGACTACTACTGAATAACAGAGACTTTCTTTATCCTTTATCCCTTGTCTAGAAAGGGTACTGGCTCGAAGACAGAAGCACTCGAACGTGATTCACTTCTAACATTTTCCCCTTACCTGTAACTAAGCACAATAAAGGGGTTACCCCGAAAGGAGACGGAGTGACTCGCTAGAAAGGAACTGTCCTTTCCTTACTCTGTCGATGGTATACCTGAGATGGCAGTCTTTCTCCTTGGCTTGTACCCGAGATCCAATGTTCGAAAGACAACCCAATCCTTTTCCAGTAACCATTCATTCTGAGTGGGAGTTCGGATCTATGTTCAAAGGAGGGAGTCTATTAGCAGAGCGTCGATAATCGGGTTCTTGCCTTTCGTTTTGACTGGAGCATTTTCATCCCTTGCATTGGTTTGAATTTCGCACTATCTGGTCACTGGTTTGAAGTGAGTGCTCCGTGAGTGTATGGAGAACCTAATGTTCTTATTTACTTGTTGGACAGGTTTATGCCATTTATCAATCACAGTAAAGCGCGGTTTCATGCTCGCAAAGAGACCCGGCATTTATCCCTGAATTTCTGTAGGATTCTATCTTCTTCCTTAGTGGGTAGTGGGAGACCTTAACAACCTAAGTAGAGTAGTAGTACTTGCCTTTTTCTTAGAGAGTGGATTTTGGAAGTCTATAGAATAGGGACTCCCCGGCCAATAAAGAAAGAGTTTGCTAACCACTCAGAGCTCTTTTGCAGTTAAAGATATCAGCTAGTTGGTTGGTTGGCTCTTCGATTAGGACTTTAAGTAGCTTTTTTGGACCATCAGGTTTGACTCCTAGCTCTTTTCTTTGCTAGTGAATGGAGGAATGCTAGTTTGGTTGGTGGAGATGGATCCCGGAAAACAAAACTAATGAACATGAATCCCATCCATAGAAGTCAATCTGAGTGGTTCCCTCCCGTACGAAAAGTAGCATCCGCGGATGAAAGAGTGGACGAGCTTTCAATTACATCGTGTTGGCCGATAACTCTCTGGTATCCGCTCATGGATGGTAGTTAACTGATTGGAGTTTGTGGAACAATCCCATCCTTTCTAGTACTTGTGGAGAATCCACACCAGTAAGAAATAGCTTTAGTTGTTGATGGAAGAGTGCCCTATTAACTTTGGAAACCATAGTGACACCTAGCAACACAACTGAGGTCCTTCGTGTCTGTAATATTATTATGACACAGGCGGAAGACTGAGCGCTATGTCCCGGGCATTCGCCAGATACCCCTTAACCTGGGTCTGGTCTTTGCTCCTACATGGAAATCTGTACCTAGTGCGTCCAACTATCGCAAGAGGTTGGTAGAACGACTAAAAGCAATAGGATGTTTGTTCTAACAGGTCTTTCTTCTTCTTTCCCAAATCGATTGTTTGCTGGGGCGGGTCGCAAGATGTGGCTTTTTCCTTCTGTCTGTTCGGGGTTGTCTCTTCTTCCTCTTCCTTCCTTTTGTTAAGGAGGTCTCGCTCCGTCCAAAGCTTCTGATAAAGAATAGCATTCAAGGTCCAATGGCAAAGATCGAATGAGGGAACGCTCCGTCCAAAGCTTCTGATAAAGAATAGCATTCAAGGTCCAATGGCAAAGATCGAATGAGGGAAGGATTGATTCACAGGTCTAGCTGCCCGGTATCGATTCATCTTTAGTAGCAAAAGCTCTTCGTTCTTCTTTCTTATCTTTCTTCTTCCATGTCTTCCTTCTTTCTCTGACATTCCAGCTTTTTCTATTTTCTTTGTTTACAAACGCTTTTATACGCTCTTATTAATATTAAGCCAAGTCAGTCCTTTTGCAGCCTAGTAAGAAGTAGTGACAGGCTCATTCTAAGTGGTAGTAGCATATGAGATAGTGGAACTAGCAGTCTCAGTCTTTGTTCAAGTTCAAATAGGCCCAGTCTTTGCTCGAGTCCAATCCCTTGTTGTCATAGATCGGAGGAATGCCCTTCTTTCCTTTAGTTTGCCCTTTCAATGGAGTAAGCCAAAGCGAGTCTTGCTGGTCTGTCAAGTGCCATCTGCAGAACTTCTCGAACGAGGAAAAGGATCAATGACTTCGAAAGAATTGAACGAGGAGCCGTATGAGGATCTCATGTACGGTTCTGTCGAGTGGCAGGCAGTAAGGGTGACTTATCTGTCAGCTTTTCCAATATCACACCCTCAACCAAACTCTGCCTTACGTAAAGTTGCCAGAGTACGATTAACCTCTGGATTTGAAATCACTGCTTATATACCTGGTATTGCCCATAATGAACAAGAACATTCTGTAGTCTTAGTAAGAGGGCGAAGGGTTAAGGAGGATTTACCCGGTGTGAGATATCACATTGTTTGAGGGACCCTAGATGCTGTCGGAGTAAAGAAAGGATCGTCAACAAGGGCGTTCTAGTGCGTTGTAGATTCTTATCCAAGACTTGTATCATTTGATGATGCCATGTGAATCGCTAGAAAGATTGAAAGAAGTATATAGCTAACCCAATAACGAAAGTTTACTAAGGGGACTGGAGCAGGCTACCGTGAGACAAAAGATCTTCTTTCGAAAGGAATTCGATTCGGAACTATTAGATAAGGTCCAATATTGGAAGAATTGAAGAGGTTTTCCTTTACTTTGTCCGGGTCAACAAAGAATGAGAAATGCCTCGACTTAGAACAGGTCCGAGTCCACTAGCAATGATTCGAAGCACCTCTTTTGACACTATTTCGGAAACCCAAGGACTCAATCGTATGGATATGTAAAATAAAGAAAGGATTTCCAATCCTAGCAGTAAAGGGAGGGAAACAGATACTCAATTTCAAGCGAGTAAACAGAATTCCATACTCGATCTCATAGATACATATAGAATTCTGTGGAAAGTAGTATGTACGGCTTGGAGGGAGGTCTTTCATATCTTTGGAGATCTGGAAAAGCCAAAATCAATGATTTTCTTAGCCCTTATAAAAGAAAGGAAAACTACTGATTCTTGAGAACCCCTTGCACGCTCATCTCACGTCGAGGTACTGCAGAAGAAAAAACAGCTAAATCAGACAGAGCCAATTTCTCGTAATCGATTAGTTAACATCTTGGTTAACCTTATTCAGACGGAAACAAATCATTGGCTTATCTCTCTATCGAGCCATGAAAAAGATTCAACAAAAGACAGAAAGAAATCCACTCACTATTTTACGTCAAGCAATACGCGGAGTCACTCCCGATATAGCAGTAAAAGCAAGACGTGTAGGCGGATCGACTGATCAAGTTCCCGTTGAAATAGGATCTACACAAGGAAAAGCACTTGTCATTCGTTGGTTATTAGGGGCATCCCGAAAACGTCCGGGTCGAAATATGGCTTTCAAATTCAGTTACGAATTAGTGTAATGAGGTAGAAAGAGACGGATAGGGTGGGAATGGATGTAGTTGAGTTGGAGGTTTTTCCTTTTCAGTCTGACAGTATGGAGATTGAATTGCCGCGATTCCGGCTACCTGTCCTTGTGGGAATCTCAAGTCGTCTCTCTGAGGCAGATCGAATCTTTCCTAGCCTCTTCCTGTTATCCCCTGCTCGTTTTCGGGTTGGGTTCAGGGCCCAGGCACCCTTCTCCTCTCCTCCTTACCCGTTAGTTGTTCTTTTCGAATTTGGTTTTGCTTTGTTGGGGTCTTTCTTAGGCTGTAACTTTAAAGAAGACGATCTAATACGGGAAGTTGATGTTGATGTTGATGTTGTTGGGTGCCCTTGCGAGGTTCCGGTCCGACCTCTATTTTTTTGGCCTAATTGGAGTGGAAGGAGTCTTGCTGTGGAGATGGTTTACTCGGAACTTGAGATGGTAGGTTTGGGAGTGGAACTTTGTTTACATTCCCCGTAAAAGAGTCAGTGTTGAATGGTTTTATCCCCCCTGAGGCCCATCCTCCCCTCGTTGGTTGACTGGACATCTTCAGTATCCCCCTCATTCTCACTCTAATAGAACGGCCGGGAATGACCAGAGGTGTATGGACGTTTACTCTGTCTACCTTTTTAACCGAAGGCATACATGGAGTTGGAACCGTTTTATCTAATACTAGTATGCGCGGCAAGTACTTCTGCCTCATCCTGTTCCTTCATGGTAGGTACGCTTGGCCCCTGTTACATTGCCTTTTTCTATCCTTAATGTAATGGTCTGAGACATCAAGCCGCATCGGCTGCCTTCTCTTTGATTGATAATAAGGGAGAAAAGGTTTTAATGCACCTAGGGCGTCTAAGTGCCCCTTTTTTTGAGGGGAGCCGTTCCGTGTGGTAGAGGGCGAACAAAGGATAGCGTGCTTGTGTTGGAAGCGAGCAAGCGGGTCAACGAATCACCAACCAAACGGGCCACTTGGTAACTAGGAGTGTCTCTTCATCTTCATAGCTGGGATGCTTCGAGCTTCTGGGCCTCGGAAACCGGAATGGAATCTCGTGACCCGAGGGCGAATCCGCTAGCACGTCCCGGCTAAATCTAACCCGATTCTTGCCACTCTCCCACAAACCTGAGTTTGTTTCTTACCTAACCGGTGGCGTACGAGAGGGAGGAGCCTAAATACCCTGCCCCCATACTGGTGCGGACCGTTCTTGCCTTTGGTAATATCTGGTTGCTGGTCTGCTTCACATGGGTCCCCCTTTCTTTTTCATACTTCTGTTATTCGACTTTTGCCGGAGAAAGATATTATGACCTTAGTGATGCTTGCATTGAGTATAATAATAAATACTCGTGATGAGTCCCCCTTAACTACACTATGCCTTTCTCTTTCAGTTTTGTTTAGTGTCATTTTCTGCTCTCTCACGCTAACGCTAATACTTCATCCTTTTTCCCGCTGTTATCCACTCCTATAAAATGCTAAACAGGGGGCCATCCTCTTTATCCTCATTGGACTCAAGGACATCGATAAGCTAAACCAATTAGGCAGTAGATTCGATCGATCTAAATCTGCCTAGCTCCCTTCCGAGAAAGAATCCCTTATACAAAAAACATCGAGAAAGATATTATGAGCACCAAGTGGATGCTGCATATCTTTTCTTCTTCTATATTTTTATATATCACACGTTGCCCCCTATGAATTAGTTCCAAGAAAGGGGCCGTTCACGTCTTTTTTTCTCGGTTTTTGATGTAGTTGCAATAAGTTTCCTGATTTTCGTCGAGATGGGGTGTGAAGCGTCAGTACCTTTTTTAGAGTAGCCAAAGGGAACAGCCGGCCGGTGGGAGCGAGAAGTTTTGGATTCGTGACTGGAATCCCCAGTAGGGCAGGGAAAGTCCCGCCAAAATGTCCAAGACTGAGGGGCGGAACGCTTTCCGAAACAAATCTGTTTTTTTAATCAGCTTGAGCTGGACAGGGAAGGGCGAAGAAGAAAAAAATACCAAGTAATTTACAGAAAGGGAAAGAGAGGGTTTGTGATCGAGTGCCATTGCTCCCACATCTTTTTCCGGTCCGGCCACGAGCATAAATGTTTTATTGGGTTTCGGACCTTATTCACTCGCCTTATCTTCTTTAACTTGGCATCCTGTAAGAAAAATAGTGCAGTAGTTGACTGACAATGCGGATTTGGAACTGGCAAATGAAAGAGAAACCCGAGAGGGTCTTTTCAATCTTTTTTCTTAATTGGAGAATCACCAATTTCTTATTTGTTCGGATTTGATTGTGTTCACAAGGGGAAAGGAGAAAAAACCCAAAAACAGAAGCAGAAGAGGAAATACTGGTAAATGGCTAGCAGATTCGCAGCAAAGTCCGCTGATAGTTCCTTTTGGCACAACAGGGTAAGTAGTCAACTCTAACAAACCAACAAAAAGACTCAAGCATTCAGATAACAACAAAGACACTGACCGTCCAAGCATCAAAAGAGGGGACTGGGGATTGGTCCCTGGTGATACAGTGAATATCGAACCATCAACAACTCGGAAAGCATCAATCCCAATAACCCTGAAATTGCGATCAACTACCTTGCCCACAAGGCATCCACCATGGTAGTGCCATATAGTACTCACTGCGGGCAAAACTCTCCCATCAGCCGATCATTTGATTGATCAACGGGCAATGCAGGCCCCACCTATCTTCAATCTCGGCCCCCAAACAAACCATTCCCTGAATTGGAAATCCTCCATGGAACGGCTCCTCAGTACATCACCGATCTTGTAGGTGTCATTCACACACCGCTCCACATACATCACCCGGATTACTAAAGTAGTTGAACCGTACAATTGGGTTAACCCTGACATCTGTAGATGGCAACCGGAGTGAACAGAGAGTGGCCCAGTAATCTTCTCCATCAGGGTAGCCACAGTGAGATAGAGTGGTGAAGCTGGGTTCCGAATGAAAAGAGAGCGAGCCGGGGAGACAAAAGGTATGACATTGGAAGTTGCTTCAAGGTAAGCCCCTGTCCCTGAATTGGTTATGCCCACGACTTGTATCAGAGAGTGCTCCAATGGCATTGGGGGCACAATTGAGATGCCATTTCGGGGGTTCTCATAGAGGAACTGTCCGACATAAGGCAAGTGATGAGACAGAGGAATTCCCCACGATGAGAGGGACAGCCTCGGTCCAATGCCACTCAGAAGCGGAAGCTGTGGGCTTCCGAGAGCCCCAGCACAGAGGTGATCCTCTCCCTTTGCACCATTGCATGGCCCTCTTTCTTTGGTCGCGAAAAACAACCCCAATTGCGGATTGCTTCGATCCGCGAAGAAGAGGCTAAAAGAATTCTTTCAACACTTGCATAGCTTGCATAGACTGCACTCTCATATTCAAAGCTTTCGCATAGCTGAGGAGACCAGCAACACTGTGTCTACGACCGGAACTCTCGAATGTCGAACCACCAACCTTGGTACCCACTGAATGATCCAAAGTCAAACCATTATAGGGATCGACACCGGCTTACAATAGCCCGTCTCTGACTGCCGATTGCCAATTCTTGAGCTCCGGCCTAACCTAAGACACCGGCTTACAATAGCCCGTCTCTGACTGCCGATTGCCAATTCTTGAGCTCCGGCCTAACCTAAGATAGCCCTCTCAACCCACTCATAGGACTGGTTCACCACTCGGAGGTCCCAATTCACCCCTAACCTGACCTTCCGTAGAATTATTGATCGGCTCGACTATAGAACCCGACATTGATAGCACTACTACCATCAAGAACCCGGCCTCGGGCATTGGGGACGCCGTCTTCGGAGGTTCAGGCTTGCGCCGGGGAGTCGAAAGCACCTCCATGAGAGTGGTGAGGAAGACTGATTGGGTCATCAGATTAGGCTTTCCGTACGGAACACCGCCCCTTTCAAGCACCAGAACCCGCTCATACTCAGATAGCGTTGCTGCCGGCAGCCGGCGGCCTCCTCTAGTCCTCTAATGGGAAATCAATCCGTGGCGTTGAAGACAAAACCCAAATAACTCGGACCTGTAAACAGAAGAAAGATTGATACAAACCAGTTCAGTTAAAGGATTGAAAGAAAAAAGACATTAAAGAAGAAGAGAAAGAATTAGAGGGTTATCGAATGATTACTTTGTTGAGACTGTGCTCTGGCCAAGGAAATGAGAGTGAAGATCCTAAAGAGAGGGGTGGAAAATGAACTCAATCAAAGAAAAAGATGCCTGAGGACTGACAATGGTGGAGAATACACGTTGCAAGAGTTTGATGATTCAGGTCCGTCATCTGTTTAGCTGCTCACACAACACACTCCACAGCAAAATGGAGTTGCAGAAAGAAGGGCGAAACTTGTCGAAGCATGATGCGCATGCGAAGAACGTACAACCGCAGTTTTGAAAAAGGAAGGAAACCCCAAGCTAAATTAGCTTTTCATTACCAACATTGAAAAGTCTTTGGCTCCGTCTGCTATGTGTTCTGAGCAGTTACGGACGAAGCTGGAAAAGAAGGCGGGCGGGCTAGTTGGTGCATCTTTGTCGGCTATGATCAGCGTAGGTTGAGGTGCATTGATCCAACTACAAAATCTGTATCTCCACATGTCGTTTTCGATGAGGCATCATCATGGTGGTCCTCCGAAAATGTAGTACTGCCGTATTCCGGGATGCTAGACTTCCGTATGCGGGCACAAGCACCTGATCAACAAGAGCCTGATATTGTGAGTCACTCTGGACCTGAGTCTAAAAAGCTACACGAAGCCCTCCTGTCAGAGAAAAAAAAGCCCAAGGCCCGCGACCCGTTAACAAAGAGTGATGCATGTCTAGAAGAGAGCAACAAGATATTCAAGAGGATCCCTGCTGAAGGCACTGTGCTTGATAGCCGACTTAGAAGATCGACAAGGAAGGATCACGAAGCCCAATCAATCCCAAGTATAGAGAAGCCAGCTATGCGGACACTGTGACACTTGAACAGTCTTGTGCCTCTCCAGAAAGTGGAAGAGCCAAGCTCATTTGAAGAAGCGGCTGGCCTGAAAGAGTGGGGCGATGAAAGAGGAGATTTCTGCCTGAACACCTTAAATCAGAATGAGACATGGGAACTTGTCCCATTACCAGAAGGAGGGAGTGAAGCCAATCGAATTGTCTCGTTCCGGGTAGTCAGGGTATGACAGGTGAAGCGCAAGAGTGACGACTCCATTTTGATCTCGTTGGCGCGATTGGTTGCTCGGGGCTTCTCACATCTCACAATGGATGGGGTGGGATTGATTATGAAGAAAGATTTGCTCCTGTGGAGAAGTTTACATCTATTAGAATTGTCGTTGCTATGGTCGCTCATTTGGATTTTTCATGAGATCAGATGGGGATGTCAAAACAGCATTTTGAAATGTGAACTCGAGGATTTATATATATGGTACAACCTCCAGGCCAGGTTTTTAGGTTCTTGGGCATGAAGATCAGGTTTGCAAGCTAAGAAAGAAAGTCTTTCTTTATATGACTTGAAACTTTCTTCCCGACAGTGGTACGGTACCTTAAGTTTCATCAAGCTATTAGCGATATGGGATTTCGTTCGACGATCATTGTATTTCAACTCGAATAATGGATGGTGAGATTAGAATATTGTCAAACTATGTTTATGATATCCTTATTGCCGGAAATTCCTTGTTTGCCATAAATCGAACTCTAAATTGGGGCTGGGTGATGAAGCTGATTCTGTGTTTGGAAATAGCGAGTGGCTGTGTTATCTGCCCGGACAACAAGTCAAGGTAAGCTTCCCTCCCTCCTGCCCGCTGACTGGCCACGTTACTGAGAACCTAGGAACTGCTGATTGATTTTGAGCCACAACTCTTTCTTATAGTTGGCAAGGCTTTTTCGGGGACTAGCCCGCTTCCCATTACTCAACGAAGGCTTCCCATTGTCCTGTTCTTTCTGGAATGTGGGATCGTTTTAGATCGTACCCGAGCTGCCCACTCCCAACCTTCACTCAGTCGTCAGGCTGCATTTGAACTACAGTGGCTGAAATCCGAGTCCGGGTCCCGGGCTGGCTACATCGGGGAGGGGTAGAAGCAATGGATCGAGTGTATGGATTCAATTTCTTCTCGTCCTGGGGATCATCTCTCCTAGTCTTGATCTAGCCGGTCCCCTCGGAATGATCTCGAGCTACTTACTCCCTCTCCTCTTCTCGTGGAGCTACTTCCTCTCGCTGCTTCGTTCCTCTCCGTCAATTCATTCGTTTAGGGCGAGAGCGAAAGCCCATGCAGTCTTTCATCTGTATCCAAAGGGGACAGACTTGCCGGCAACCAACTAAACTCCTTGTCCGGTTCAGATAGGCTGCCTGATGACCTCCATCTGTTTTTGATACGTACATGGATGGAATGGATGCATTTTCTGCCTCTAATTGGTCCTTCTCAAGCACACAACTCCTAATATCAATATCTCAGGGCTAGGGATGGGATACGGGGAACCTCTTAGTACGGGGCAAGGGGAATGCATGCTATTTCCATTTCTTCACATCCTACCCAACCCAGCTATGTTGTCTCGTAGATAGCAAGGTCGGTTGATTGTTGCTCATGACAAGGCAAGGAAATTCCTCCCGCACTTTGTTCTCGGACTAGTCCCGGTAGAATTCCCCGTAGTCCTGGTGGATACTCATTCTAAACCACATGGGAGCTTCTGTAGCCAGGTTACCGGCCATCTCGATACTCAAAAGATTACGAGACTTTTGCCCCCACTCGAATTTCCCCGTCTCCACCGGAAACTGTGCAAGGGAAGTGTCCGGGTTCCCTTGACGAGGCAGACGAAGTGCGGGTGTACATCCGATGGATGATCCGGTTCAACTTGCTAGCCTAACCACGTCTCGAGTTTTGATGAGTCTCAGAAAAAAAAACCGATGAAAGATGCGGGTACATTAGAAATTCGAAGGTCTCCGTTTTCCATTTGATAGCGTTTATTAGGATTAGGTCAACTCGAGATAGCAAGAATATACAGGATTAATATGGACAACTTTTCTCCTTACACGGGAAGCCACCACGAGAAAGAAACCTTCCGACCCAAAGATGATTGATGTTTTCATTTGAGAAAGACACTCCTGGCTTAACTCAAAAATGGGTAGCTCATTTGCTCCTATGGCCTATCTTGCGGCCCCCTATGGAAAGTCCGGGTTTCAAGCCCTAAACGGCCTTCAGGTCCACCCGCCTACTCAAGAAATCCGAGACCTGTTGTAGGAGAGAAGCTGCTTGACTGATAGTTTAGATAGTAAAAGCAGATGCTATCGGTAGATTCAGTCTGAGGCTATTGGTTGGAGAGATGATCTTAAGTTGACGCATATAACCCTACCTACTCAAAGGCGTGCAAATCAAAGCTCCTCCTCTTTTTCCACACACAGAGAGACGTCTACCTCGACTATACCATATTGAGCTTTCCTCCCGATATTGGAATATGGATTGGGAAGGGGGCGAGTGGATGAGACCTTCGAGTCGCGTCTCAACCATTTCAGTCTGTATAATGACTTTGCTATAGAATTATTAAGAGAAAGATACGCTTCGCTCCTATTAATGCGCTTCGCCCGCCTGACTGGAGAGGGCGGGAGGTTTGAATGAGTGACTTCCCGTTTTTCAGTCAGTAAAGTAGACTGACAGAAAGAGGAGAGGTTTAAGCACTTTCGATTCGGTAATAGCCAATAAGACAGTTTGCTCTTACGTACCGCTTGTGCGTTCTCTCTCTTGCCTGTGTGTACGTACTTTAAGCAGCCTTTCCGTAGATCATGGGTCAACTCTTTTTAAAGGAGCCTCCCGAAGCCAGCCATAGAATAACGGACTGCTATCCTCTTACTTATACAGGAACAGAAGAGGGCCCTAGCGGAACAAGCGCTTTAGGAAAAGAGCTATTACCTTGTTACCGGGAATAGAAAGTACTGGAAGCCAATATAGGGTCGAAAGTTGGACTATTCCCTTACCTAAAGGCAAGCAAGCCCTAAAGTAAGTAAAGGGAAGGAAAGGGCTTCGCCTGACTCGTTCTCCAGCCTCAGGCTTAGGAAAGACAAGAGTCAAGTACTACCTGACTAAGGCGATAGGTGGACAATCTGACCTTACCTTTATCTCGATATCACTAAGCCACAGTAGTCTATTGTCTAGATCTGACTACTAGTCGTTAGACTCTTTCTATAGAATAGATGAAGTATCCGAGTAGTCTCTAGTTTGATATTGTAGTCGTAGTCTCGTCTTTCTAGTAGTAGTCTAGTGTTCAAACAAATAGTCTTTGCCTCATATACATTTTTGTATACACTGAAGTATACAGAAGGAGGGAGAGGAAGCAAGGGTCAAGAGAAGTCAGCTCGGTTTATGAGCCCCTCTCCTCTTCTCGTCGAGCGGCTTCTCCCCTCTCCTCTTCTCGTCGAGCTGCTTCGCACCTTTCCGATTCATTCTCCTTTAAACACCATTTATTATCAAATTCTATCCTTTGTCTATTTTTTGGGGTATTTTCGTTCATTTTCCCTGATTTCTGGAGGTAAACAAGGATCGGTCTCACTGCTTCGCACCTTTCCGATTAATTATCCTGAACCGATATGACCTTCCCTTCACTTTACAGGAGAGTCAATTCATTCAATCCTCTATAAAGAAGAATCAGAGAATGAAAGAAAGAGTGAACTCCTTCACCTATCGATCTCATTGCTTCGCTACTTCACCTTTACAGTCGGTAAAAGACAAAGAGAGAGAAAGAAAGTCAAGAAAGAGAAGCTCAATCACCTTTGACGATATTCCCTGTAAGAAAGATGAATGATCCTTTTCCTTAAACCTTTGACTGATTGAACGAGGTAAAGCAATTCCATTGGCTGGCTAGCTAAACCTCTCCCTTCTTGAACTGTAAACAAGGTCTCACTGCTTCGCCCCTTTTCCTATATTTCTTCTTTCATGGTAAACAAAGACGAAAGAAGAATGAGACAGAACTACTGAACGAGGGTTGAACTATTCTTTCTCTGATCCTTTCTTTCACTCTTGAACATAGGCTGGATGAGAAGAAGGTCAAGCTCCTGAACCAGAACCCATTTATTCTTTCACTAGGTGTTTGATTGAACAGGAAGGAAAGACTCAACAAGAATGATCCTTTGTCCCTGATTTCACTCTTTCACTCGGTAAAGCAGCTGAGGATTGACTCTCCCTTCTTGAACTTACTCTCCTGTAAGTAAGAAAGATTCATTCTCCTGCCTGAACCTTCTTGAACTGTAAACTCATGAACCTCTCCCTTCAAACACGAGGTAAATTCCGTTATTGTGAGTTATTCAACAAAGACTATTCTTTCACTCTAAAGCAAGGTCAAGCTCCTGAACCTGATTGAACAAGGTAAACTCCTGAACTACTTCCCTTCCCTTCTTTCACTGTCAACACTCAACTCAAGACTCAACTCAAGATTAATTAGACTGAACAGGAAGGAGCTCGGTAAATGGAAAGGTGTTTAACGAACTGTAAACAAGGGAAACTCCTGAACTCAATCACTTGTGCCTTCTTTCTGTAGGTCTCTTTCTTCCTTCACCAGATTGAACTGAAAAAGAAAGAGAAGCTCCTTCACCTATTCTGTATGGTCTCATTGCTGAGCTCCGGAACTGTAAACACTCAAGATTCCGAAGCTCCTTCACCTATTCTGTATGGTCTCATTGCTGAGCTCCGGAACTGTAAACACTCAAGATTCCTTCTCCCTACTTACTCCTGAGCGACTTTTCCTTCTTTCACTCGGTCTCGCTACTTACTCCCGAACCTATCCCTTTCACGAACTGTAAACACTCAAGATTCCTTCTCCCTACTTACTCCTGAGCGACTTTTCCTTCTTTCACTCGGTCTCGTGGCTTCGTCACTCCTGAACCGGAACCGGAACCCTCTTTCTCTTCTCCTTCCCCTATTGATTCTTGAACAGTAAACTAAGCCTCAAGATTAATTCGACTGAACTACTTCTTTCACTCGGTCTCTTTTCTTTCCTTTGATTCTGCTTTCAGAAACATTAATCAGACTGAACTACTGAAGGAACCTTCTTTCACTCTTTCACTCGTTAAATAGGTGTGTGTTTTATTCTTGATCTTCTGCTCTCCTGGACTATTACTTCTTTCACTCAGTACAGGGTAAACTAATTCATTGACTCACTCTCCCTGAACTGTAAACACTCCTTATTCATTCGACGGAACAGTCAGTCTCGACTCCTTATTCATTCGAGAGAGAGAGTTTACGGAACTGGCTTTCTTGCTCGGGCTCCTCTTGCTTGCTGGGTTGTAAGGAACTGGCTTGCTTTCACTCTTTCACTCCTTTTCTTTTCCGATATTCCCTGAAGTTCTTGTTCTTTCCCTTCTTTCACTTGGTAAAGCTGCTTCAATTCCATTGCCTTAACCTCTCCAACTCGGTTTCATGTCTTCGGCCCTTCCCCTGTATTCCCTTCCCTTGCCGAGCTAGCTTTCTTTGTTTTATTCCCTTCTTTGTCTTCGTCTTCTGACTTTGACTCCCCCTGAACCTGTCCCTTCTTTCATTTCACTCGGTAAAGCTATTTTACGGTCTCTTCTTTTTCTCCTTACTTAATTCTTGTTATGGTGAGTTATTCGAGAGGTAAAGCAGAAGGAAGAAGGTAAAGCATATGAAATCCTTCTTTCACTCTTAAGGACCATGAATTATCAAATTCTATCTTCTGTCTATTTTGAAGGCTATTTTTGAGGTATTTAGGGTTAGAGGTAATTCATAAGTCAATCCTCAAGATTTATTCTTTCACCTATTCTGTAAACTCGGTCTCGCAGCTTCGCTCTTCTCCCTGGATGACAAGTTCCAGAAAACTTGGGAGGACATATGCAATGAGTTCAACAATAAAGATAGTTACAAGATCGAGGTCGATGTAACCAAGTGTGACTTAGAAAGCATCTAGAAGCAACCTAACGCTTCTCTGAGTACATTACCAGATAGATGGAGGAAAAGGGCATCCCAAATGACAACCAGACCCCTGGGGGCAACTGGAAATGATAGTTCAAAACCTCTTGCCAGAGTATCAAAAGCATATGTTATGTATGATAGCTCCCCGACTTACTTCAAAGCTCTCATAGAGATCGGGTAGAGAATTGAGGATTCCATCCAATCAGGCTTCGATGCATTAATCCTTCCTCAAGCCAGTCTCCGTTCTGTGGTAGGGCAAGCACACAGTGAAGTATCAATCAAAACGTACACTTCATCTCTGCCTATAGTCTCGTTCCTCTCCCTATCGGTCTCGAGTCTTTTCTTTCCTCTCCACTCTACTTTTCTAAGGAAATCCGCGAAACATTATACGGTTCCTAAATCTGCTTATTCATGTGGTAGAGCTACATAAAAGGAGCTCACTCAACTCAACCTATATACCCTTTCTTGCCTCAGACTCTTTTACTGGTTTTATGGCTTGCGATGGGAATTTCTAGCTTGGCAAGGGTGTATGCGCTTTCCTTGCTAACGGAGATCTGCTTGTCTTGTGTCTATGCCTCGGCTTCGGAAGATGGGCGTAGGGATCTGTTTTTATATCTCAAACAGCTGCGTAGTAAGATGAGAGAGAAATGGGTAGTATGGGGGGGCTTTGATTCAGTACTCTTTTTGATGCTGAAAAGACCACCGGAGGCAAGGGTAGGCAGAAGACCGGGGGTTTGGAGGGAACTACTAAAGGGATGTGCATAAAAAGGTCCGTATTTTCCCGCGAAAACTTGCAAGTGCCGGAGGTAGCTGCATTAGAGACTCAGCAGGTGTCATTGTTTAGCATGATAAAGAAGTAGGTGGCCACCGTAGCCCCCTCTTTCTTTAACCCATTTATCAATAAGCGTAGTCAGGGAAAAAGAAAATAGAGGCGGAGGCTAAAGCAAGCCTGACTCCAAGGGATTCTCTTAGCTAATCAGTTTGGCATTACACTTAATTACATAGAGAGGGGCGAAGCTGCGAGACCGAGTGAAAGAAGCGAGAGGAAAATAGCTTGACCTCGTGTTTGAAGGTGAAGGAGAGGATTGAATTGACTCGACTGCAAATTCGATTTGTTTTTCGCAGCTTTACCGAGTGTTTGAAGGTGAAGGATCATAATTGCTTTAGAGTGAAAGAAGGGAGAGGGAAGAGGAGAATATGCTTTACCTCGTTCAATCAGGTTCAGGAGAAAGAACCAAACACCTATTTACCGAGTTGACTCTGTCTTCGTCTTCTTCCTTTGACTCTATTCCCTGACCCTCTTGATTTAGATTCTTACGTGGGACTTTCAAAAAGAGAACCCGGCTTACTTGATTACCTGACCGGAACAAAAACATGAGAGGAAATTCAATCCTGAAGCTCTATTCCCTTCCCTGATTGAACAGTAAACAAAGACTATTCTGGAAACACTTGGGAAACCTTTGTCTGTATGGTCTCATTGCTTCGCTCACTCATTCGCCGGAGCTATTCTTGTCTGTCTCATTGCTTCACTCCTCTCACTACTGAACCAGACCTAACATTTTCTTCTACTCTATTACCAGATGTAAACTCGGGAAAGCATATTCCTTCTCACCTATTGATTCCCCTATTCATTGTTGGAAGGAAAGACATGAAAGAACAGGAAGGAAAGAGGAAACAAGAAGAAATGAATTAGCAGCTTTTCCAGCCGAAAGCAAGAAACCTGAACCTATCCTTTAACTGTTTTCAAGAAAGAGTCAATTAATGAAGACGCTACTGAACCCCGAACCCTTCCTGACAAGAAAGAATCATCATCAGATATTCTATTCCTTTACAGGGGAGGAAATGAATGAAAGAAAGATCAGCTCTGGAACGAAATCACCTGTCCCCGGTTCCTTGTCTCACTGCTGGCTTCTTTCCTCTTCCTTCTTAACTGCTCTGGAACTGTAAGGAAAGCCGAAACAAGAATAAATGAATTAGCTATTGTTGAACCCGAACCTCTATTGCCGGAACCTTATACTCAATCACCTTTACTGACTGGAGAGGAAATGAATTAGCTTAACTCCTTTACAGAGAAAGAAGAAATTCAGCAAGACAAGCTTAATGAGAGTGAACCTATCTTTACAGTTCAAGAAGAAATTCAGGGAGAAGAAGAATGAGCTACTGAACGATCAAACACTCTTTCACTCGGTAAAAGCCAAAGAGAAAGGGGAAAGAACACCCGGACTGTCTACTCTTCTCTTATGTGTGTGGCCATGGGCTTTCCCTTCTGTAAAGTCTATAAGGATTATAAGGATCAAGTCTGGGCTAAGCACCGTGCCCCTCTTAGTTCAATTTCGCTCGAAAGAAATGGTAATCTGTCTTCCCTGAATTTTTCATTCACTTATATTCTCTTCTTCTTCGATTCCTTTCCATTAAGGTAGGTATAGGCTAACTAAATTGGAATTCATCAGATATGAAGAAAACCAACCACTTATAGGACTGCAATAACGTCCATAGGAAAGAGGCTACGTATGAGTTTATCAACGATAGGTATTACTTTCAATACGTATCTTTTCGTTACACTCATTCAGTCGAGCTGCTTTCGCTCCTCGAAAGGAAGTCAACGTTAATTTCTATGTTTATAGTGGAACACTAGAAAGAATGAAAACCTAGACCAGTAGTACTAGCGAGGGAGAGACCACCGATAATTCACCAATGGGGACTATGAAAAGAAAAGCAGTTTAGCGCCTTTTTTCAAACTCCCTATCGAAAGTGTCCATTAAGACAATATTGAATAAGACCCTGAACCCCTTAACACAAAGTCAATCTCAGCACAAGAGCCTCAACCAGTCATACAACTTTTGTTAGGCGAAATTATGGAAGATAGGTACGAAGCAAGGGATGGAAGCTTGCCTTGCTCTTAGCTCTTACGATAGGTAGTACCTTACTCGCTTACTATAAGTTTCATGTTCCTGGATTGATCGAATGTAGTGCACATCTTCTTAGGTTCAATTGGCTTGGTGTTCAGTGTGGGCTGTGTCCCCTATCAAAAAATAGTCAGAGTAAAGAGAAGGAAAGGGGGTGGAGGAATTGGTCGACTCATCAGGCTCACGGGTGAGGAGAAGACTCAACTCTCCATTTTACCCGGCATGATAAGCCCCGTCACCTCTCTGTCTCCAGCCATCATTCTATTCTTAGATAATCCAAGCAGCAGTTCCACCAACAATTAGCATCTATTAGTTAAGGTTAAGTGGTTGGGGTACGGGACGCGGAAGCATAGGGAGTGATAGCAGCAATTGATCCTGATCTGGTTTTCTCAAGACCAAGAGCATTCCTACCTAGGGGATTTAGATTAAGAACAACCAATGGTGGAGTGATCTTAATCAGCCAATTAAGAATTACAACACAGGCTATACGCCGGAGTGAAAGGAAGGCAAACATGTGGAGGCTAATATGATGGCACAATCCTGGAAAGCAAAGACAAGCCAATATGGACAGCGGTAACGGGAGTTCGAGTAAAAGGCTGGTTTGTAGTACGAAGGTAGGAGTAGGAGAGGCGGGTAAGGAAGGAGTTCTTTCTTTTTTTCTTTTTAGTAGGAAGGCAAAGTAGCTGAATCATCTGCAAGCTGGACACTGACTAAGCGCAATGCTCGGAAATCAGAAACTGGGAAAGCGTGAACTAAATTCAAGCTTGCTTGGCATGAAGTACGCATTCAGTTAATGGCATTTAGGTTTGTCATGCTTTGGAATCTAGTTAATAAGTGAGCATGAAGCTTTGGCTCTGTCAGTCATATCTTTCTTATCTCCCTCTCGAGACAAAGAATAAAAGAATAAAGGAGGTGGAAGTTGACTATTCCCAACAGGCGAATTTGTGGGGATCTATTATAGCAAAGAGGTTCAGTATGCAAAAAACTTGGGTTACAAGGTTATACCGGAGATTCAGATTTGAAAAGTGTTCTAGTCCTTTTCTCAAAATGTATCTCATCACTGCAAGTAGACAAAAATCTAATCAATCTAAGAAGAAAGGTGACGAAGCTATGTCTTATATAGAATTCTTCTTCTTATGAACGCACTATACTATATGGGAGATTAGGTATTAATCCAGAAAGTAGAGTAACTGAGATAAGATATACACACTAGAGAGAGATTTGAAGAATTGATAAAGAGTCAATCTTTCTTCGATATTAAGAATCTGGGCGATCATTACTTTTGACTTATAATATAAAGACTGCTGATGTTAACGACATTGACTGGAATCCACCTAGAATTAGCTGTTCAAATGTCGGCTGCTATTACAGCTTATTCATATCTACATGTACATTTTCAGAGAAAACTATTACTGAATACTATTACTATACTGACTCTGTTCCAGTAAGTCCAATACCTGAAGAAGAGCTTTCATCGACTGAATTGGGAAAATGAATGAGTATAAAGTAGAGACTGGTTACTTCTTAGCACCTAAATCCTATCTATTAGTGAGTCAAAATGATGATATACTTTTCTACTTAAACACAAAGGTCCAGCTAAAGACTTAGTAAGCCGTGAGTGGTATCAATCAAAATACAATGAACCCAACCAGAGTGAAGTAATTACATATACGCGTAATTTCTTTGTTGATAGAAAAAAAACAAATTAGTTTGAAAAAAGATATGAATATCAATCTTGGAATCAAAATGGATAGAAAAAGAGATCCAGTCTATGATCAGAATCATCTTTTGGTTAATACTCAACCTAAATAAAGAAATAACAGACTTATGTGGGTCTAATTAACAAACTTAAATAGGATGAACTGAAAGAAAAAGAAGATAGAGACGAAAAGACAATTCCGACTATCAAGTATAAATTATATAAACTAAAACGTAATAGAATAATAAGAATAATAGAAGAAGAACCAATAAAAGGTGACTCATATTAGATTAGATACCTAATACAGAATACAGAGAAAAAATGTATCAAATTGCTTGATTTTGCTTTCTATGTTATATAAATCATAATAATATGACACAAGCGCTTTATTCTAGTCGGGCGACGGAAGGATTCCTCTATTAGATCTCGCCTGAAGAAGGAGGAGATTTCTTTGCCCTTGACAAATAATCTTTACCTTTGAGAGCGGGCCCCTGAAGAAATGTGCTGCAGATGATTTCGCTGCAGTTATTCCTCCACTTCTTCTTGGCATCAAAGAAAGCTGCCCTTTATTCCTTGCATCAACAAGGCAATCCCGCAGAAAGGCTACTGACTTGGCTGATTCAACAAGGAGGCATCCATTCAAACAGCTCCCATTCCTATCTTGACACAAAGAACAAGAAAAAGGAGGGGGGCTTTCTTTCTATCCATTACTTTGAATAATCATAAAGGCTTACTAAACCAGCAAGATATGAGTCAGAAAGATCACATCTCCTTGAAGTACAGCGGAGGAAAACTTCTCGTTGCTGATCCTGCAAGAACCGCTACCGACACCGACTCTATCTTAACGTCTATCTTAACGACTCGTAAAAGCCCTCTTTCTAGGATATGTCACTGCTCGGGGAGGAATTCATTCTTCTCCAAATCACCTCTTCCTTTATTTCAATTTGAGAAAGAAGTCAATTTATCCAGATTCAAGTTAACCTAATAGTTAATAGTGCAGCGGATTCTGTAAGATAGAAGGAATTTGACTGACATCCCAATGAGAAATGAGAAAGAATAGGATATATAAAGGATTTAATCCAGTCTCAAGCCAACTTTCTTTACCGGATCTTGAGAGGTCTGCCCGTCCGGTGAGAGAATCCACTTCGAAAATCGTTTCCAATAAAACTTGGTTAGAATTGTATTGCAGGGATTTTCTCAAAAGCGACTTTCTAGCAGCTTTCCATGCTTATGACACTTTCTATGATTGATTCCTTAAGGAAAAAAATAGAACATTTTAGTCACCAGATAAATAAGACTTTTAGATTGATGTTTAGTCATATTCATTCATGTTAAAGTCATGGGTGTTATCAGGTAGTATTCTTTTCTGAGTATATGCTACCCTGGTATTCCACTATATTAACTCATAGAAAGTGAAGCGTATAGTTAGATTCTTGATTTTGCTAAAAGCGGGGCAACCACATTTCTTTCTTCTTGCTCACTATACCTTGACTATCATGTTTGCAACACTATTTAAGGTATCCGTAGAGCTGGAAGAGAGAACCTGCCTCAGATCTACTCTTTTTTTTTAGGAACTGAGCAAACGGACCTCTAAACGAAATTCGGTAGAACTACATTCGGGTCTGATACCAATACTATTTCCATCATTACTATAACCAACCTTAGAAGATCTCATTTTTGATCTTGAGTAGGTTATGTAGGCACTCGTCCCTACTCGGGTATAGCAATTGGAAATGGCGGGCTCGACCTTTGACCAAAAATCAAATTAATGAATGAACTACACTGACGGCGGCGGCTAGAAGGGATTGCTATACCAGCGCAGCCAGACCAGATTCTATAATGAATTGAATAACGAAAAGCTAACGAACGAAGCCATTTAATGCTGAAATTTCCTTAAGGATCGCAGTGTAATAGCGACTAGCGGACCCACCCCCCCTCAAAATCATTATCCCTTGGAATTTCCATCTTCGAGTTCTTCTGGAAGACCTCAAGTCACGGCTTCCCAGTCTTAGTGGAATCAGTGAAGTATTAAAAGAGCTAGTCAATTAGTTCAGTCTTATTATTTCGTCAGTCACTTAGTGCGTGTTCCTTTTAATCAATGGAAAATACAAGACAATAAAAAACATAGTTCTATTATGTTTATCTTACACTGACTTTGACTTTCAAGCCAAATCAAATAGAAAAAAAGATTATTCTCAAAATGAGCTTAATCAGCAGACTTCCCAGCGCCAACAGGAGCCTGCAAATTCAAGATCTATTATTCCTAATAATCTGACTCTTAGTTCGTTAGGGGTCAAAATAAGAGTCCATCATAGCAAGCCTATGATGAGGAGTAAAGTCTTCTCTCCTCATACCCTTCCTTCCTGGAACTGATAGCATCTCCCCTCTGAATGAATTGCTGCTGGATTTGAGACCGGCACGAGTTGTTCATACAAGTTGCTCAGCTAAGCCCTTCACAGGTGATGCATCAACATCTTGTAGTCAATCTCATTCCACAATTCCTTCCTCCATTATTCTTAGGATATCTTTTTTGGGACCAAATAAATCCCTATCTCAGAGATAGATAGAAGTTTTTATAATATCTATGAAATGATAGATTTGTTAAATATTAGATCTACGCCTATGTAGAAGATAATCGTGTGTCAGAAGAATTCTTTGATGCGGCGGAGCAATTGTCTTCAAGTGAAAAGGCATCATTGGTAGGCGGACAAGCGAGCATTCCTGTGTGATTGGGAATAGGTAATCGCAGTGAATCGGGCAATTCGTTACAGGATATCTGTATAATGACTACCTTTTCTGAAACCATACCGCTCCTCATTTTGATTCTGGTAAAGGGTGGGAATCAGTCCACGAATGAGTTCCTTCTTTAAAATCTCTCCGGTTTACACCAAGGCATAGTAGCTTGTTTATGTCTGATTAACCTCAAGGCGCCTTTTAAAGAAAATAGGGTGATCCCGCATCCATATAACTCTGTCTTCTTGCTCACTGCTCAAGGGCCTTATGGCTCTGATACACTCCCCCATTTCTTGCCGATCTTGATTTGCAGCTGCAGGGGGGACCATCTGGAATTATGAATTAGAAAGTCTGTCTGCTACTTTTTCACTTTGACATTTTTGGGAAGACCAGACTCCCCTATGATCTGCTCACCATACATACCTTTCCACTATAGAACCGATAGGCAGCCAAGAGTCATACCAGAGAGATGTATTGGTTCCATTGCCAACATCATGTATAATATCTCTTATAGCCAACTCTCTCAACACCTGTCAAACTTTCCTACAAACCCAGCTACCATTATTTGGTGGGTTTAATACACCAACAAAATGCTCCTATTTTTTAGAAGCATTCTATGTATATCCTAAATAGCTGCACCAATGAAGCACCTTCTTTTCATTTCAAATAAATAGGTAAAGGGCCAAGCTACATTCCCTTTGAACCATATCAGGACCTGACCATAAGAACCTTCTGTCTTCTTCTCAATTGTCTTCAAATCAAAACCTGCACTGGCATTATGAACACAGTACTCAAGTAAACACTTTCATGCTAAGGAGGGCACCCTGAACCTGTTGTACAGCATATTATAGGGCTTTTACAGTCCATCTCTATACTCTAGCTTTGATTCTCTCAATTAGAGTAGAGGCAAACAATCACTAACTGAGAGACTGGCAATCCCAGGTACTTCATTGGCATTTTACCTTCATTGAAGCCAATTAGATTTTCAATATTTCACTTTGCAGCATCAGACAGAAAGATCTCCATAGTAGATTGGACTCTTGGATATGCAGTAAGAACAGAAAGATTTTGGAATTCTTTTAAGCATTGATTGACCACAACAAATCCTTCTCACGAACTAGAGATTTAGCAATCAACTGAGTGGCTTTCGCTCCTTGGTTTATTGTCTATCGACACCTTTTTCTTTTGAATTCATTGATAGAGCTTTTGGAGCGGATGTAAAGCACTAGATTCTTCAACGAGTACCAAGAAGAAATTCATGAACCAGACTAAGAGAAGAAAACAGAACAAAAAGAGTCTTGGCTTAAGCCCAGCCGCCTCCGGGAATGAATCGGGAGGAAGAGCCCCAAGGGCGCCATATTCTAGGAGCCCAAACTATGTGATTGAATAAATACTCAATCATCTGTTGCGGGTCAAGGACTACGGAACCTTTGACGATATTACCTGACCGGAACGAAAGCTTAATGAGAGAGTGAGAGTTTACAGTTAAAGAAGAAAAGGAAAGACATGAAAGAAAGACAAGATGAAACAAAAGAAGAATGAGACTGAACAGGAAGGGCTGAAGAAGAAGAAAATGAAACATGAATTATCCTTCACCTATTTCTTCTTTCAATTCATGAAATCAGGGAGACGAAAGCAAGATGAATGATCCTGAACAGTGTTTGAAGGGAGAGGAAAGCCGAAAGATGAATGGAATGAGAGTTTACAGTCTTTGAATAAATGAATTAGCTACTGAACCTGAACCGATATGACCTTCTTTCACTCTAAAGCTATTATGTATGATCCGGAGCAGGAGAGTCAATTCATGAGCTACTTCACCTTCACCGGAACCTATTTCTTCATTCTCCGCGGAACTTCTGAACCTCTGCAACTCTGTCTCATTCATTGCTGAGCTCCTTCTTTCACCTTTTCCTTCTGGAACTCTGACGGACCGACCAACAAGAAATTCATTCTATCTCTCCCTTATTTTTTTTTTTATTAAAAAGTCTATCCTCTGTCTATTTTTTGGGATAAAAGAGTCCATTTGACCTGTAAAAGAGTGAAAAAGAGGCTAAATAGGACTGATTTCACCATTTTTCCTGTTAGGACCATTAATTCAGAAATTCTATCCTCTGTCTATTTTTAGGGATAAAAGTCTATCTTCTGTCTATTTTTAAGATTAAAAAGTCTATCTATACCTGATTTTTTTTATTCAAATTGATGCTTTACCTTATTGAAACAGTAAAGACTATCGATGAATTAGACTGATCCTTCCAGAACCATTAATTCATTTTGTCTATCTTCTGTCTATTTTTTTGATTAAAAAGTGTATCTTTACCCTATTTTTGGGGATAAAAGAGTCCATTTTCCCTGATTTCCCTCTGGAACTCGACTGTAAACACTCAAAAAACAAGAAAAAATCCTATCCTCTGTCTATTTTTTTGATTAAAAAGTCTATCTATACCTTATTTTCTTTTATTAAAAAGTCTATCTATACCTTATTTTTTTGATTAAAATTGACTGAGGTAATTAATTAGGAAGTCAAGACTCAACTCTCGATTCAACCTCAAACACTGTCAAAGATCAAGACTCCTTACTTATTCATTCGACAGAACAGGACTATGACTGATTAACCTTCTTTCACTCTTTTACTCGACTGTAAAGACTCAAAAAACAAGAATGATCCTATCCTCTGTCTATTTTTTGGGATATTTTCCTATCCTCTGTCTATTTTTTGGGGTATTTTCGTTCAAAATCGGCTAAATGGGACGGATTGAACTCTTTTTCCTGTAAAGACCATTTCTTTGAAAATTCTATCCTCTGTCTATTTTTTTGGCTATTTTTGGCTAGAGGTAATTCATAAAGATGAGAATCAGGTCAAGCTCATGAGCTTATTCTTTATGGTCTCATTGCTCCGCTCCTCTCCCTCGCGGTCGAGTTGCTCCGCTCCTTCCCCGATATTACCTGACTGACCAGATTGGATTTCACTCATTACTCTCCTGCCTGTAAGAAGCCAGAATGAGACTGAACTACTTCACGAACCTGATGGAACAGGGAGGGTAAACTGGATGGACTATTCTTCTTGAACGATATTCCCTTCCCTTCACTTTACAGGAGAGGAGAGTCAAATGAAAGATTCTTTCTCCTTCACCAGATTGAACTGTAAACAAGAAAGCAAGACAAGATTCATTCTCCGGGGAACCTTTATTACCTTCCCTGAAGAGAGGAAAGAAAAGAAAAAGAGAAAGCCGAAACCTTCAACCTTTTCCTATCCTTTAACTGTGTTTGAAGGGAAAGAAGGGAGACTCAAGCAAGACAACAAGACAAGATGAATTAGACTGATCCTGTAAAGACCATTTCTTAGAAAATTGATGCTTTACCCTATTTTTTAGGATAAAATCCCTATTTTTTCGTGTAAGGACCATTGATTATTAAATCGATGCTTTACCCTATTTTTCGGGCCATTGACGAGGTAATTAGTTCGGAAAGAAGAAACTCAAGAAGAATTAGACTTGACAGTGTTTGAATAAATAGTCAAAGGAAGAAGACGAAGACAAGATGAATGAGACAGACTTGACAGTGTTTGAATAAATAGGGAGCCGAAAGAAAGATGCATTCTCCTTCTTTCACTCTGACGGACCATTAATTTGAGCTATCCTCTGTCTATTTTTTGGGCTATTTTCGACTGAGGTAATGTTAAAGGAAAGAGAGAGACTGAGAGTGAACCGGATTTCATTCATTCATTTACTCGACTACCTGTAAGAAAAGAAGAATCAACTTTTCCTATTTCTTCTTGATCCTGACCCTTTGACGATATTACCTTCCCTTCTTGAACTCGGTAAATAGGCTTCTCTCTTGAACCTCGTAAACTATCAGTCTGCTTCGCTCCTTCCCCTCGTATTCCAGTATCTCGCTTTCTTTTCGTGTTGTTGCAATGCTAATGAGGTACTAGCTTTTCTACGGAATTCGTACATGAAAAAGTACAAGTTGTATCTGAAACTACATAAGAAGATAAAGCCCAAGGGGAAAGGCGAAACCTAAAACCTCCTAAACTTTGGAAGTCTGAATACGCGCTAAAAGCATTTCCAACTAAAATTGCGATAAGATAAGAAAGGAATTCATTGACTTCGAACAACAAAAAGGGGGTCAATGAGCACTAACTCTGACTTTTGTGTTTTGAAAGGAATGCTGCTGTAAAAAACGGAGGCGGAATTACAGTGAAGAAAAAGTCTCATGAGGATAGCTGCCGCTAACAAAATTCACACAATTTGTTTATAGAAACAACACAGTAAGGCTTTTTTCAGGCTCTCTCCTCTCTTCTATTACTTGTTTGAGTTCCCCTCTCTCCCATCCTCTTTTCAAGTCCCACTCTTTTCCCGATTAAGAACGGCAGACCCTCCACAATAGAGCCCCCCGGGGTCAAAGAACATTTTCGTAAAGAGAAGCTCCGAAGGCAACCTATGCCCTCATTCCATTCTTTTTTATTGTAGTTTTCTTCTGGGCTTCATCCCGTCCGTTCCATTACATCTAGTGTGTGTCATACTTTGGGGTATAAGCCGTTAAAAAGGCTCTTCAACAACTCTCATCTTTGTATGTAGGTTGTTTAGGGGATCTGGCGTGGGTGGATAGTAGGTTCTATTCTTTCTATTTTCATCGAAACCGAAGCCATGCCACTTTTCAATATGATGAACCCCGACCCTATTCAAACTCGAGAATTTGGGTGACCGGTACCTCTACCTCTTGACCCATATCAACAACAAACGCAGGCATCTCCTTCTCCTTCAGAGGTTGTTCAATCATACCCACAGGACCTTCTCTGGGATTCACTCGAAAAAGAAGAAAGAAAGAGAAAAGGGAGGAGGAGGAGCGCGATCTCATGACCTCGAGACAGTTTCGCGCCACAGAGCGGAGCCTGGGGGAGTTCGACCACAAGGTCAAAATGAGAAAAGAGAGACCAACTCGTGAGGACTAGAAAGATTCCGGTGCACGAGCCAGAGGACGTGAGCCGCGCAATAGATATACTTTTTTTTGGTGGAACGGGTGGGGATCTGAAATTCCTCGCTCGTAAACAGGCCTCCATTGAAAATGAGAACTCTCGGTTCTGGATGGAATTGGAAAACCAGTTCCAACAACTATTTCCAACCGACAGAGGGTGAATGTAGGTTACGGCCAGACCGCTTGGTTCGAGGACCTGTTGGTCAAAGGAAAGGGGAGGTCCTGATGCCGGGACGGAGCCGTATGACAGGAGAGTGTATACTCTTGAACGTAGGGAGCGAGACCCTAAAAAAAGTGAAAGAAGCTATTCTATTCTGAGTGGTAAACTCTGAAAAGAAAGATGGAAAGAGGGGAGTTGGCTGATAAAGATGGACAGTGACGATTGCGTAATATCAATTTCTCGGCCTCGTCATCGAAAGCGGCTTCCAATTGCTCGGAAATTCTCAGCTATATGGGGGGCTTGGATGGTGAGCAAAAACAATTGATCAAGAAGTTGGTCAACTTTCGCATGAAAGAAGGTAAAAGAACGAGAGTTCGTGCTATTGTTGATCAAACTTTTCATCGCCCAGCTCAAACTGAACGCGATGTAATCAAACTGATGGTTGACGCCGTAGACAATATAAAGCCCATATGCGAAGTCGAAAAAGTAGGAGTAGCAGGTACTATTTATGATGTCCCTGGGATTGTAGCCAGGGATCGTCAACAAACCTTAGCTATTCGTTGGATCCTTGAAGCTGCTTTCAAACGACGTATAAGCTACAGGATAAGCTTAGAGAAATGTTCATTTGCTGAGATACTTGATGCTTACCGAAAGAGGGGAATTGCACGTCAGAAAAGGGAGAATCTTCATAGACTGGCTTCCACCAATCGAAGTTTCGCGCATTTCAGATGGTGGTAAAGTCAAGTGAGACCACATAAAGAGCTCTTCCTCATTCAGTCAGATTATTCAGTAAGATATGGTATGGTTTGACCCTTTTTCTTTTCATCTTCATATAGAAAGCCTTCCTTACTCATACTCCTCCCTTCATTCATTGAGTTGGAGGAATCCATAGGAGGCCCGCCCCCGTTATGCATTGCATGAAAGAACCTTTCTTTGTATGACTTCTCTTTTTTTTGCCTCAGGTCGAATGAATACGAAAGGGAGATCCATACAAAAATAGGCCATGAATGAAGAAGTAGTGGGCCTTTCACTCTCTTTCTAGTGACTCGGGGAGCTGATCTGAGAAATGCACTTCAAAGGGAGGGAAGCTAGGTTTCCCATGTTGGTATGGCCGGGCATAAAAGATTGTTAAGTTAGGTCAAAAATCAGAGGTAGAGAGAGAGAACAGAACGGAACCGATAGCCCCGAATTATGTCGGAAAAGGCAAGAGAAAGAAAAGTCAGGACTCTCTCCGCATACCTCTCATTTGGGCAAAAAAAAAGGCTGTGAAGGTTTGCACCTTTCCTCACTTGAGTAGAAAGCTTTGAAGAAAGGAGGATATCCTGAGCCAAGCACAAGCAGTAAGTAGGTCGATCAGAGTAATTCAGTTGGATCAAGAAAGAAGGCCGAAAGCCAGGCAGTCAAGCTCACGTTGTCGACACCTCTTGTCCTGAGTGATTTCTCGTATGTGTAAAGACGGGTAGTAGAGCGTCTCATCTCTTTCCTCAAAGTGGTGGATCGAACTTCGATCATGTCACGAGAGTGGATTTGGTTTCCTCGGTCATTCTGCGAACCTGACAGCTATCACTTACTAGTCAATGAAAGTGGGGTCAGTTTCAGTCTTCTTCGGAGCTTGAAAGTCAGTGTCATGTACTTGCTTATGGAATTATTGCTTCAAAGAATCATCCTCAAGAATTACAAGATTGGCTTCTTGCTTATCAAGGGCTCCGGCCTTTATCAAACCAAAAGAACAATCTAATGATTGACAGCTTGCATCAGTGTTTAAGCTTGTTCCCTGGAGTTTGATCCCCAAGAAAGAGGGAAATGGCTGTGATTCAATATGAAAAGGCCAGCACTCACTCTTCATCAAATATCGAGATGCATGTAATAATCAAGGTTTTGATTCCAGAGTCAGATTGGGGAGACAACTCCTTCAAGGCTTTGACTTACATTCCTCGGAAGACTTTCCCAGCAACAGAAGAAAAGATTGCGAGGTACTTCTACCGCATCAAAAAGGGACCTTCGAGCTCAGCTTTGTCATCTAGCTCGGGCTGTTCAAAAAGAAAAAGAGGTTACAACTAAGAAGAACCGAACCTGAGGGGGAGCCACATAAAAAGAGATTCTAAACAAAATGTGAGCTGCAGTCGAACTCGTTGCAAGAAAAGGTAGTTGAATGTGTTAGACGAAGAGAATATAGCACGTAGAAGCAACTAGAGTCGGCAGTTGGCTTAATGCTTGCCAGAGAGAGTTCTATAGCCCTTAGGATAAAGACATGAGCATAGGATTTCAGAGGAGCCCAAGGAGGTTTCACGATCCGAGAGAGTTCTATACTCCTTTCATCACAGAGGGGCAGAAGATGAGTTGGGAGTTGAATCGAGATTACTCTCACTCGTCCTAACCTCTCATATGTTGTGGGGATTGGTTGTCAATCTATGTTATGCTATCTCTGCAGAAGTGAAATTTGGATGAACTAAAAAAGATCCGAAGGTATAAAGACCCACCCTAAAAGGCATTATTCTTTTATCGGTAAGCAGCAGATCCTTGCTTCGGGCAACTTAGGGCCTATTCAGATCCCCTACCTATGAAAGCTGAAGGAAGGTATTAATGCTGGCTTTCTCTCTGATAAAAAATCAACCATAGGCAAATTTCTTCCCTGGAAAAAAAGAAAGGGGACTGATTCTTACCAACCAGAAGCAAGCATAGCGCATAGGATTCCACATCTGTATCAGAAGTGAAAAAATGATTCATTCGCACACCCCCTCCCCTGAATTCAAAAAAAAGAAGATGAGGCTTTTGCTATGCCACCAGAATTGTGTAGTTAGAGTTATCCCCTTACACTGGGAGTGCTGCTCAAGCGCACAGGTCTGGATCTTGAATCGGATGATTCATTCTCTTCTGGAAAAGGAACTACAACCTATGCCCACTAAAACCCACCACCCTTATACCGCGCCGTGCATATAGAAAGAAAGAATAGACGATATTCCCAAAAAAAGGTTATACTCTTTGCAATTCCTTAGCTATTTCTAGTGGTCTTGTTTCCATTCCCAGGGTATTGGCATCAAAAAGAGGGCCTAATGCGCCCGGAACTATGGCAACGAAACGGGTCTGCGGGCCGGCAACCCGACCAGCTAAGAGCAACTCCAAGCTTGAGGAAGAATACGATCTCACTAAAGCAACCAAATGAAAGCAAGGCCTAATTGCTTGCTGCACTTCGCGCGCAGGAACGGATCTTAGCCAATTACCGGCTTAGGCTTTCGCGAGAGCACCAGTAGGCGCGCGTAGGTGGGTTCTCCCCTATTTTCGGGCTGCTAAACTTGGGTGGGTCTAAGCACGGGAAATGAGCCATGCAAGAGACCGTTAAGCGGAGCCTTGTCGGAACATCGGGTTACCTAAATTGTCGGATGATGCTATGCGGGGTCGATGCTTGCATACGCGCAGAGCAGCTATGCGTCGGATATGTTGGCTTATCGAGTTAGTTGCTTTTTCGGTATGAGGGCGAAGTCAGACTTGGGCATGACAAGAGTGTCAGCCAAGTTCGTTGGCATGTAATGCCTTAGCGCAGGAAGAGATGCCTTGCGCTCCGTAGAACCATCTTCCTTTATTCATGCGGCGGAAGCTAGCGACAAAAGATAAGGCCAGCACAGTAGATGTCTTTACGGGACGGACGTGTTTGAGACTGAGTTAAGGATCCTTGTCTCCCAGGTTGGGGCCGGCGCTATGCGGACGAATGGTGAGCCTGAATTTCCTCTCATAGCAGCCTGTGCTATACCCATATCTGGTCTCCAACTTATAGCTCAGTTGAGTTCAGTAGTTGCTCAGACGAAAGTCAGCCTAGAAGGAATCTCATTTCCAATTTTTTGGTATAGAGTTTCTCTCAAGTATAGAATTCTCTCCACTTGCACGCTTACTAGATAGGCTAGCTTTGGTGCTTTTAGTGCTCTACTTGCAAACAAAAAGGGGAGGGACTTTTTCTTGCCTGCTTCTGGCGGTTTATCTCTTCACGAGTCGTCGGCTCTAGTCTAGACTTTCCCACCCAAGGAAGTTCTTGGAAAGCCTTTAGAGCGGGCAGCACAAACCCTTTCTTTTAGTCGGGCAAGGATGAACATTTTATGCTGTAGATGTTTTTGGCTTTTTTTTTGTTCTTTGGTCATTTCCGGTAACCTGGTCGATCTACTTCACCTTTTCCAGAAGGGAGTTTCGAAGGGCGGTAACCTTAGCCCAGAACTCGATCTACGGCCCCGGTTAGGGGCACTCAAAAGCGCCGTTGCCAACGGTGCAATCTATGGTGCCTCCAAGGCATCCCGCCCCCTTCCAAGTGATTCAAATCAAATAAGGTAAGTCAGAATCACCAACCAAATCGGAAACTCAATCCTAAACTTCGGAGTGGAAGATAGCAGAAGGCGAGTTTTCTGGAAGTTGGCAAACGGGCATGAGAAGGAGCATCGTTCCCCGCTGGAGATCCTTTACTAAAACCCTGGAAAGCCACCTCTTCCTCGTTTTGCTTTTCTGTTTAAGGCTCTTTTGGAGTGGAATGAATGAAGCTAATGTGCACAGAGTTTAGATGAAATCCGGGTTGACCTTAGGGCTGCTGTCTCTCATGCCACTGCGGAATTGGGGGTTCGCAACAACTTTGACAAATTTCTGCAAGAGCTGGCAGATCATCCACTCTTCCCTGAAGCAAAGCAGGTTAACATTGAAAAGTTGCGTCGCCTAGGTTTGTAGAAAAAAAAATGAATTAGAAGATGAGTGTAGCAGCAATAGCTTTGAAGATGGTAGCCAACACTAGGATTTGGGAAGGATATACATAAGAGTTAGTGTGAGGAGAAAGAGCCTTCCCATTTGCTGTTCTAGACCCAGGAAGACTTGCCTTTTCCGCTATCACTTCCGTCAGCTCCGACAGGAGACCTATGAATGCCTTGGCTCTAAGCCGTACGTACCACCGTTCAATGCCATATTCCGCCGCGAAGAAACTTTTTCTTGTTCTATGGCGTGCTTTTTTTTGAGCCGCATTCATTGCTTTGAGGGATTGGTTGTGAGCAAGGAAGCGTTGAGTTGGCGCGTAAGGTGTTGGGTGGTGGGTTTTGGATACTGCTTTGATTGCTTTTCACCTGTTTATATAATGAAGATTTCTTTATACCATCAACATTGATAATTGTAGACAGATGGATAGCAATGGTAGTGAAGAGCTTTCCTTTCCTAGGGCCAACCTAGAATAGAAAGAGGGTCTCTTTCTTCCTTCTCCTATTCCTGTCCTTCCTGCTGCAGTTGATGGAGAAGCATTGAGCAAGGCAAGGAGTCAAGACATTGTTAGCTAAAATCTCTGCCCTTAGTATCTTCCTCCGCTCTGCATAGCAGTGCATTGAGGGAGCAGCAGTGGAGTTAGTAAAGGTATATGCTGGTCAGTTACAAGGCAATACCACTAGGGAAGCTGATCAAGCATATGTTTTTGACGATCGATAAAGAGGAGGTTGCTAATGATGAAATATACGAAAAAGGGCCTCGAGGTATCCCGAAACCCTTCCTCCCTCACAGGACGAGGGAAACCTGTAGTTTCCGATCTACATGGTATTCTCGACGAAGCCTATATATACCCACATAAAGTGGGGAGACCCCTTAAAGCAACAAGCGAGAATGGCTAGGTTGATAGCAGGGTTAAAGAAAAGTAGAGTATGAAAAGACGTATCGCGTAACCGTCCCTGTAAGCAGCTTCATCATTCTTTCTTGATCTATGAACCGACTTTATGAAAAAATCAGTCTTTCGGCTTCAAGTGTGACTGTTGGGTCTGGATAAGCAGGACCTCTTGGTTCGGGGGAAACTAGAGATGTTGGCTAAGAAAGCTAAGCAGGCAAGTACAGGACGGACAAAATAAATGCACATACAAATTGATTGACATGATCCCTCTCCCTCTCTCTTTGGCTAGTTGGCTAGTTGCGCGATAAGCGGGAAAGCATACCAGGCAGGGAAAGAAAGGCTGCTCGATCTCGTGTAAGGCCAACCCTCAACGGCGAGCTCACCAGGCAATGCTATAAGTCCGATAGAAGTCCAAGGTTTCGTCTACTACGGACCAGGAAGCTCTTGGAGGAGCTAACACGAAATGAGAAATACATTCGATTACGGCAACTAATAGATAGCGAACTTTTTGGTAGAAACTGAATGATCCCTTGGCTCGGGCAAGAAAAGGAAAAGGTAGTCGTACTCTTACCTTTTCCGACGATAGGAAAGTTTGAGCTGAAAGATTGAATCACACCGGGTAAGAAAGGCAGGCTTAGCAGGTTTCTCCAAACGTATAGTATAAACAAAAAGAGGAAGCAACCGGTCCTGAAGAGGATACTGATACGCATACATTCTCGCATGGAAGAACCTAGCTGAACCGGATCAAGGGTCCTAACCGAGTCCGACTGACCTTCTTTGGCTGGCCCCCGCCCTTTGTAACGAGGTCAACCCGTACGTGCTTTTGCCTTTCGTTTAGCGAGATAGCTTACCAGCTCTTTCGGCTCATAGCAGCAGTATGAAAAGCGGAATCCTCATCCTGAGTCGAGTCCGCATTGCCATACGAATCGACATCAGCCAAACCAAGAGCTCCTATTTTTTCTTTAACGAAAGCAGATCTAAGAGTTTCGATAAAACCAACCTCTTTTAAAGAAGGAGTCGCTCTGCCTTGATCACCGTGGACATACGCAGCTCCCGCTTTACCTTCGCCTACCGTGAAAAGGAAAGTTCCCTCACGATAGGCCCTCCCAGCTCCCGAACGTCTTTCTATCAATCGAGAGAGGTACAGAATAGTACAACAAACCAACAAGACAAGAATGGACTCATAAGATGGGCGGTCAGGGAATCGATTTCATTTGTGTTATCCGCCAAGGAAATGAGAAAGGAATTCTCTATACACGGCTGAGAGATGACCGTATTGTTGCACATCCTGAATAAAGTACCGTAGGCAAGCGAAGCTTTTGAAAATGAAAGCGTGTAGAACTCAGCTTTCTCTTCGATTCGTAAACTTCGGATCTGATCTTCCTTTCGTCTCCGGGTGACTGAGAGAGAATTTGGGCCTGGCGTGCATCCGGTTCGGTCAACAATAAGGTACAAAGCGGATTGATTAAATGGGCTTGAAGTTCCATTATCGTTAGGTCGAAGATCTCTACTAGGTTTAGTGCACTTTGGTAGTTGCGAATGTTGCCGTAATCGAATGTCTTTCTCATTCGACATTCTCTCTTACCAAGCTCTCGTACTCGCCAGGGTTGAGGAGACAGTCCGTGAGCTAATTGGGCTTCGAGATTGCGTATACGCGAAAAGAGCTCGCTTTCAACAATAAGGTACAAAGCGGATTGATTAAATGGGCTTGAAGTTCCATTATCGTTAGGTCGAAGATCTCTACTAGGTTTAGTGCACTTTGGTAGTTGTGAATGTTGCCGTAATCGAATGTCTTTCTCATTCGACATTCTCTCTTACCAAGCTCTCGTACTCGCCAGGGTTGAGGAGACAGTCCGTGAGCTAATTGGGCTTCGAGATTGCGTATACGCGAAAAGAGCTCGCTTTCAACTTTCTACCTCGGTGTTTTGTGCCCGGTTCTGGTTCAGGAAAGGGTCTGATCTCTTTCAGGCTATTCAAATAGCATGACTGACACCACAAAGAAAGGGTATCTATTCTACGTGTGATAGAAAAGGAGATCTTCTTTTTTTTTCAGTGTGCGCGGTTCGCCTGCCTTCCTGNGTCAGACTTGGGCATGACAAGAGTGTCAGCCAAGTTCGTTGGCATGTAATGCCTTAGCGCAGGAAGAGATGCCTTGCGCTCCGTGGAACCATCTTCCTTTATTCATGCGGCGGAAGCTAGCGACAAAAAATAAGGCCAGCACAGTAGATGTCTTTACGGGACGGACGTGTTTGAGACTGAGTTAAGGATCCTTGTCNGGCTACGGGGCTTTGCACTTCGGCCCCTGAGAATACCACATCAAGGTGACAGGATTCGAACCTATGGCCCTCTGTACCCAAAACAGATGCGCTGACCAGACTGCGCTACACCTCGTCTCACCCCCCCGAAGCATATGGATCCACCCAATCGATGAACACTCAAACCAAACTCGCCCATCCTTTTTGGCACAGGGACNTTGAGTTCAGTAGTTGCTCAGACGAAAGTCAGCCTAGAAGGAATCTCATTTCCAATTTTTTGGTATAGAGTTTCTCTCAAGTATAGAATTCTCTCCACTTGCACGCTTACTAGATAGGCTAGCTTTGGGGCTTTTAGTGCTCTACTTGCAAACAAAAAGGGGAGGGACTTTTTCTTGCCTGCTTCTGGCGGTTTATNAAGTGGATTCGAACCACTGACACAAGGATTTTCAGTCCTTTGCTCTAACCAGCTGAGCTACCTGAACCACTTTCCTAAAGTCTGTTTTCTTCAAAGAATACGCCCTACCTTACCACTTGACTAGTAAGAGAAAAGCCCTTTTGATATGAACCACGACCAAGGAATTTCCATACCTGAAGGTCCAATTACAAGGACGAGAGCTAAGAAGCTACAACAAACCTTATATAGTTATATTNGGTCATTTCCGGTAACCTGGTCGATCTACTTCACCTTTTCCAGAAGGGAGTTTCGAAGGGCGGTAACCTTAGCCCAGAACTCGATCTACGGCCCCGGTTAGGGGCACTCAAAAGCGTCGTTGCCAACGATGCAATCTATGGTGCCTCCAAGGCATCCCGCCCCCTTCCAAGTGATTCAAATCAAATAAGGCAAGTCAGAATCACCAACCAAATCGGAAACTCAATCCTAAACTTCGGAGTGGAAGATAGCAGAAGGCGAGTTTTCTAGATGTTGGCAAACGGGCATGAGAAGGAGCATCGTTCCCCGCTGGAGATCCTTTACTAAAACCCTAGAAAGCCACCTCTTTCTCGTTTTGCTTTTCTGTTTAAGGCTCTTTTGGAGTGGAATGAATGAAGCTAATGTGCACAGAGTTTNGTTTGTCATATTTAAGCTAGTTTTAAATATAGGAGTTAAGGTTATATTGTAACCCACATAGGTTACTATATTCCACCATTAACTAGCCATTTTAATATGGAGGTTATGAGTATTTTTCATTTACTAGCTCATTTAATTTGGGAGTTATATATCCATAGGTTAAGGTTGTAAGGGCTNCAACAACTTTGACAAATTTCTGCAAGAGCTGGCAGATCATCCACTCTTCCCTGAAGCAAAGCAGGTTAACATTGAAAAGTTGCGTCGCCTAGGTTTGTAGAAAAAAAAATGAATTAGAAGATGAGTGTAGCAGCAATAGCTTTGAAGATGGTAGCCAACACTAGGATTTGGGAAGGATATACATAAGAGTTAGTGTGAGGAGAAAGAGCCTTCCCATTTGCTGTTCTAGACCCAGGAAGACTTGCCTTTTCCGCTATCACTTCCGTCAGCTCCGACAGGAGACCTATGAATGCCTTGGCTCTAAGCCGTACGTACCACCGTTCAATGCCATATTCCACCGTGCAGAAACTTTTTCTTGTTCTATGGCGTGCTTTTTTTTGAGCCGCATTCATTGCTTTGAGGGATTGGTTGTGAGCAAGGAAGCGTTGAGTTGGGCGCGTAAGGTGTTGGGTGGTGGGTTTTGGATACTGCTTTGATTGCTTTTCACCTGTTTATATAATGAAGATTTCTTTATACCATCAACATTGATAATTGTAGACAGATGGATAGCAATGGTAGTGAAGAGCTTTCCTTTCCTAGGGCCAACCTAGAATAGAAAGAGGGTCTCTTTCTTCCTTCTCCTATTCCTGTCCTTCCTGCTGCAGTTGATGGAGAAGCATTGAGCAAGGCAAGGAGTCAAGACATTGTTAGCTAAAATCTCTGCCCTTAGTATCTTCCTCCGCTCTGCATAGCAGTGCATTGAGGGAGCAGCAGTGGAGTTAGTAAAGGTATATGCTGGTCAGTTACAAGGCAATACTACTAGGGAAGCTGATCAAGCATATGTTTTTGACGATCGATAAAGAGGAGGTTGCTAATGATGAAATATACGAAAAAGGGCCTCGAGGTATCCCGGAACCCTTCCTCCCTCACAGGACGAGGGAAACCTGTAGTTGCCGATCTACTTGGTATTCTCGACGAAGCCTATATATACCCACATAAAGTGGGGAGACCCCTTAAAGTAATAAGCGAGAATGGCTAGGTTGATAGCAGGGTTAAAGAAAAGTAGAGTATGAAAAGACGTATCGCGTAACCGTCCCTGTAAGCAGCTTCATCATTCTTTCTTGATCTATGAACCGACTTTATGAAAAAATCAGTCTTTCGGCTTCAAGTGTGACTGTTGGGTCTGGATAAGCAGGACCTCTTGGTTCGGGGGAAACCGGAGATGTTGGCTAAGAAAGCTAAGCAGTCAAGTACAGGACGGACAAAATAAATGCACATACAAATTGATTGACATGATCCCTCTCCCTCTCTCTTTGGCTAGTTGGCTAGTTGCGCGATAAGCGGGAAAGCATACCAGGCAGAGAAAGAAAGGCTGCTCGATCTCCTGTAAGGCCAACCCTCAACGGCGAGCTCACCAGGCAATGCTATAAGTCCGATAGAAGTCCAAGGTTTCGTCTACTACGGACCAGGAAGCTCTTGGAGGAGCTAACACGAAATGAGAAATACATTCGATTACGGCAACTAATAGATAGCGAACTTTTTGGTAGAAACTGAATGATCCCTTGGCTCGGGCAAGAAAAGGAAAAGGTAGTCGTACTCTTACCTTTTCCGACGATAGGAAAGTTTGAGCTGAAAGATTGAATCACACCGGGTAAGAAAGGCGGGCTTAGCAGGTTTCTCCAAACGTATAGTATAAACAAAAAGAGGAAGCAACCGGTCCTGAAGAGGACACCGATACGCATACATTCTCGCATGGAAGAACCTAGCTGAACCGGATCAAGGGTCCTAACCGAGTCCAACTGACCTTCTTTGGCTGGCCCCCGCCCCTTGTAACGAGGTCAACTCGTACGTGCTTTTGCCTTTCGTTTAGCGAGATAGCTTACCAGCTCTTTCGGCTCATAGCAGCAGTATGAAAAGCGGAATCCTCATCCTGAGTCGAGTCCGCATTGCCATACGAATCGACATCGGCCAAACCAAGAGCTCCTATTTTTTCTTTAACGAAAGCGGATCTAAGAGTTTCGATAAAACCAACCTCTTTTAAAGAAGGAGTCGCTCTGCCTTGATCACCGTGGACATACGCAGCTCCCGCTTTACCTTCGCCTACCGTGAAAAGGAAAGTTCCCTCACGATAGGCCCTCCCAGCTCCCGAACGTCTTTCTATCAATCGAGAGAGGTACAGAATAGTACAACAAACCAACAAGACAAGAATGGACTCATAAGATGGGCAGTCAGGGAATCGATTTCATTTGTGTTATCCGCCAAAGAAATGAGAAAGGAATTCTCTATACACGGCTGAGAGATGACCGTATTGTTGCACATCCTGAATAAAGTACCGTAGGCAAGCGAAGCTTTTGAAAATGAAAGCGTGTAGAACTCAGCTTTCTCTTCGATTCGTAAACTTCGGATCTGATCTTCCTTTCGTCTCCGGGTGACTGAGAGAGAATTTGGGCCTGGCGTGCATCCGGTTCGGTCAACAATAAGGTACAAAGCGGATTGATTAAATGAGCTTGAAGTTCCATTATCGTTAGGTCGAAGATCTCTACTAGGTTTAGTGCACTTTGGTAGTTGCGAATGTTGTCGTAATCGAATGTCTTTCTCATTCGACATTCTCTCTTACCAAGCTCTCGTACTCGCCAGGGTTGAGGNATGCTAGGTTGTTGGGTTTTGAACACATAAAGGATTTGTATCAACATGACATGTTCTTTGCTCCTTTTGTTGAATCTTGTGAAAAAGGACTCATTGTGGATAATTACTTGTTGTTAGATGGATTTTTGTTCCGAAAAGGCAAACTTTGCATACTATCTTGTTCCATCCGTGAGCTACTTGTGAGGGAAGCTCATGGAGGTGGTTTAATGGCACACCATGGAGTTTCTAAAACTTATGATATTCTCTCTGAACATTTTTTTTGGCCTAAAATGAGACATGATGTTCATAAAGTTTGTGCTCGTTGCATAGNTTTTTCATAATAATTATCTCGATATATGATACCAAAAACCTGCCTGATGACTGATAAGGTAAGGGGTTTCAAAAGACAAAAGAATGACAATTCTACGTGTGATAGAAAAGGAGATCTTCTTTTTTTTTTTAGTGTGCGCGGTTCGCCTGCCTTCTTGACCACGGATAGGCTACGGGGCTTTGCACTTCGGCCCCTGAGAATACCACATCAAGGTGACAGGATTCGAACCTATGGCCCTCTGTACCCAAAACAGATGCGCTGACCAGACTGCGCTACACCTCGTCTCACCCCCCCGGAGCATATGGATCCACCCAATCGATGAACACTCAAACCAAACTCGCCCATCCTTTTTGGCACAGGGACGCGAGAACCAATCCGAGTAATCTACAGCTTTTTTTATCAAATCTACTTGTTTTGCTTCCTCTTTCATTTTCATTTCCAAATCAGGTCCCGGCTACGTGTCCTTTGGACCCTTTGCTTAGAAGTGGATTCGAACCACTGTGACACAAGGATTTTCAGTCCTTTGCTCTAACCAGCTGAGCTACCTGAACCACTTTCCTAAAGTCTGTTTTCTTCAAAGAATACGCCCTACCTTACCACTTGACTAGTAAGGGAAATGCCCTTTACTCAAAGAAATAGTTAGGGCTTGATTTGCTTGTTCGTCAAGCTTTCGAGTCTTGAAACTGCCGCCTAATCTCCCAACATGCTCAAAAACCGAGAGCCGCCTAGGGACTGGACAACCGGAGGGAGCTTGCTTCTCGAAAGAGGATAGGCCGGTCAAACAAAAACAAGGCNGGGTTGTTCATAGCACTACTAAATGCACACCTTTTGAAATTGTTTATGGCTTTAATCCTTTAACCCCCCTTGACTTGTTGCCCATACCGTCAAAAGAGTTTGTGAATTTTGATGCAAATGCCAAGGTTAAGTTTGTTCATAAACTTCACAAGCAAGTGAAAGAACAAATTGAGAAACAAAATTCCAAGGTTGCCACCCGAATTAATAAAGGACGTAAGTTTGTCATCTTCAAGCCAGGAGATTGGGTTTGGGTGCATTTCCGAAAAGAAAGATTTCCTGCTCAAAGAAAATCTAAGCTTTTACCANGAGCTTGCTTCTCGAAAGAGGATAGGCCGGTCAAACAAAAACAAGGCGCAACGGGCTCTCCCTACGCTCCTAGTCACTAAGTTGTGCTATTCTGTCCTCGGGGGGACTCCACCAAGAGGTTCTTTCTCTCACGCACGTAATTTCGCCCGCTACCGGTCCTAGATCAAAATGAATACCCTAGTGGTTTACCCGGCATCAGTGACAGTTGGAGCTTTNGATGGCTTTGATTCGAGGACGAATCTTTTTCAAGAGGGGGAGAATGATATGAACCACGACCAAGGAATTTTCATACCTGAAGGTCCAATTACAAGGACGAGAGCTAAGAAGCTACAACAAACCTTATATAGTTATATTCAAGCTATGGTGAGCTCATCAAAGGAAATTCTAGAAGACGCTGGAGACCTCCCTTATATGTTGTGCAAAGTTGAGCTTCAAGAAAGAGATGAATTAAATGCACTTTAAGTTGCATTTAATGAACTCCACTGAATTTATGAAGCTAGTCCAAGGATGAGTCAATAAGCACATTTTATTAATTGTATTATTTTATTATAGTTTAAATATTTGTTTGTCATATTTAAGCTAGTTTTAAATATAGGAGTTAAGGTTATATTGTAACCCACATAGGTTACTATATTCCACCATTAACTAGCCATTTTAATATGGAGGTTATGGGTATTTTTCATTTACTAGCCCATTTAATTTGGGAGTTATATATCCATAGGTTAAGGTTGTAAGGGCTATATAAAGCCTTCTTTTCTTTGATTAGACATCAGATTTTGGAATTAAGAATAGAATTTCTATTTTAGCTTTGTTGAGAGCTAAACTTTCTTTGCAAATTCTTGTGTTTAGAACTTGCATGTAGAGTCATTCAAGTGGTATTGATCAAACCTCTTGTGGAGTGATTCGAATCACGAGTTTAGAAACGAGTTTTCTTTACTCTTGATCTTGATCATCAAGGTAATCCGTTCCATACTTTCCCTTGGGTTGATTTTCCATATCACCTTTACTCAAAGAAATAGTTAGGGCTTGATTTGCTTGTTCGTCAAGCTTTCGAGTCTTGAAACTGCCGCCTAATCTCCCAACATGCTCAAAAACCGAGAGCCGCCCAGGGACTGGACAACCGAAGGGAGCTTGCTTCTCGAAAGAGGATAGGCCGGTCAAACAAAAACAAGGCGCAACGGGCTCTCCCTACGCTCCTAGTCACTAAGTTGTGCTATTCTGTCCTCGGGAGGACTCCACCAAGAGGTTCTTTCTCTCACGCACGTAATTTCGCCTGCTACCGGTCCTAGATCAAAATGAATACCCTAGTGGTTTACCCGGCATCAGTGACAGTTGGAGCTTTGATTGTAAACCCACCCTGTCTTTACCTACCCACCGCCCTTGTCTTAACACGATGCTCCTACTTCCCTTCCTCTCAATTCAAGGAAGATTCCCAATACATCTACGATCAATTCAATTAAGCGAATCTTCTCACTAACTTCTCTTTCTTAGTAGACAGGGTAGAGAATGAATGTGCTTGGGAGTCCCTTACAACATTAGGAAAACAATTCAATCCCACGGTAGAAGAGAACAAGAAAAGCTCGTACCAACAAGGAACAATCCTTTTTTGGGGCGGAAGGACTCAGGCACGCAGCTCTTTATAGATTCGGAGCACGAACTTGTGTGGTGTCCATTCATTCAATTAACATCGGTACAGGGCACGGCGAGGCAGTCTCCCGCGCGCTCGGGACAAGATTGGTAAGCATACATACCTAGCTCAGCCATTAGAGTTAGAGTCCATTCACAGTTAATTTACCACCAACGAAGAATTGATCGTCCCTAGGATATGTAGATTCATTAGTGACCTTAGCTTGGTTCAAAAAGTCAGGTGTAGATTTGATAGTGACAAAGGCAAGGGCTGCGAGAATGACCGCGGAGAACAAGGCTCGAGAGACCTACTATTCCAACCCAGTGAAGGCGACGTCTCACTACTACCAGTACGAATTGCGTTGATTCCACCCCTCCACTACCAAATAAGGCAAGGTCTCATGGTGGCAAAGAAAAAGAAGAAGCGCTCTTGTTGCGCGGACCCCATAATAAAGAACACAAGAAGCTCAGTAGCAAGCCGTCTCATAGTCACCACTTGTCTGTCGTTTCAAGCTTTCAAAACAAGCAGAAAAACAATATACCGTTGTTCTATGCCCGGTTCAGCAGCTCGAAGTTTGTTTGCTAGAGGTACGATAAGACGGAGGGAAATCTACTGATAAGGCGGTTGAGCCCCTTGGTGACATTTCTTTTCTGTACCAAAACCATATGTCTCAGTTTGGGACCACAAGGCGAAGACAAAAGGAGGGCATTTCTCAGCGGAAGAGCGCTATACGTTCAACATTTATCAGCGACAGCGGAAAGAAGACCAATAAGGTGGGATCCGAAGGCTCAGTCCCTCAAAGCGTACGGGAAGGGTCGGCGTTGGCAGAAAGAGGCGAAGCCGAGAAAGAAGCGTGTACGGTACGGGTTTCGGTAGTGATCTACTTGATCTGGTAAGCTTAGGTTAGTGGAGTTGTAAGTTAATCTCGACAGGTTGAAAAGCTTCAAGCTTACAAAACAAGACCTAAGGAGTTTGTATCCTTTGAGTTCTCCGCCAGTAATGGGAAGATGAGCTTCCCCATTGGAATGGTATCCGCTCGAGGAGCCTGTCCATGCCTGCTTATCCAGACCAAACAGCAACCTTTGGTCCTTCGGGCTGAGGCTCAAGGCGGGAATCAAGGGTATGGGTTCAAGGCTGCTCTACTTACTGGGAATGGGATCCGGCACATGACGAATGGGACCCCCATGGCATATGAGATGTGGATGATGGAGCTGCTTGCTGCTGGTCTTTTATACGTGGACGCAGAATCCATTTTGACCGTGGAAGCAGGTCGCTAATTCAAATGAGGAATGACATATGCAATTAACTAGACACCATATTAGAAAATGAATGGCCAATTTGGTGCTTTTGATGGCCCATCCCTTTCATAATCGCAGCGCAGAGCAACAAGCCACAAGAGAGGCATTGCTCGCTTCCCGCTTGCAAACAGAAACTCCATCTTCAGCCCTTATCCCGAGTAGAGGAGCAGCGCTTCCTGATTCAATTGCTTGATTCACTGGGCTGGGCTAAACCTTCGACACCAGCACTGGATTTGCACAAAGAGAAAGACAAGACCGTCTAAGGCGCAAAGCCCTTATTGTCCAATCCAAACCTCCCCTCCTGCCTATTCTGTAACAAGAGCATTCGATGCTTCCTGTACTGCTCGAAGGGTCAGCCCCGGGGCGGAACTCCCCTCACCCTCTACATTTTGCTGAGCTGCATGTGGTCCAGGTTAGGTAGGGAAGATGATGCCTCAACTGGGTTGCCATAATAATTATTAATCCACGACCCACTCCACGAGAACTCACTGGATAGGTCGGATGGTGATGGCAGAGGAAGCCCCTGCCCCGTCCCCACACTCAAGACTAGCGAGAATAAGGGGGTCAAAACCATCATACCTACGAGAGAATACACGTAGATGCGAATCCAAGAAACAAATAAAGAAATGCTAAATCACAACAATATATACATAAGAAGTACAAGTTGAAGGCCGTACTTCTCTTTCAAATGAAAAGAATAACGACGAAAGAGAAAGATGCAGCTGAGAATAATTATTCCAAACATCATTCTCTTCGGTCGTCTTTGGCCTTGTTACGAAATGGGCGAGGGCTGGTCCTGCCTAAGGTATACATTGGATAGTGGCTTACAGAACGGATCCCCGATGGATAAAAGGAGGATATAAAGGATCTGACTGAATCATGGCCACATTAGAAAGCATGTAATGTGGGTTAAGAGGTAGCCAGGCTAGAAGAATAGAAAGAATTTGACCTTTGAAAAACTCTTATTTAGTGAAAGTAGGAGCTATTGCGGCCCTCGTGAAAGAAGTCCAGTCCGTTAGATTTGCATGTGCCGTTTCAGTCGAATCCCTAACTAAATTCTGATAATTCCTCTCCCTGCTATCCTCGTAAAAGGTTCTGGAGCTTCTCTTTCTTTCATTTTCTTCTTCTTCCTTCTTATTAGATAAAGGGTAAAGGACAGGTTCAGGAGTGAGCAAATCTTTCTTTCATTTTCTTCGTTTACAGTTCAAGAAGGGAAGGGAATAGAGGGGCAGGCAATGGAATTGCGAGACCGAGTTACATCAGTCGAATTAATCAATCTTTTTCTCTTCCATCTTTGAATTGGATTTGACCTTGTGAAAGAAGAGAAGGTTCAGCTTTCGTCTTTCAAAGCTCCTAATGAATTTACTCCCCTGTAAAGAAAGCAGCTAAGGATTGAATGAATTGACTCTCCCTACTGTCAAGGAGAATGCATCTTTCTTGTCTTGCTTTTGTCTCCCTCAAACACAGTAAAGAAGTAAGGAATGTTTCGTCTTGACTTGAAACAAACACTTGAAGGTGAATGAGTGAAGCAGTTACAGAAGGTGAAGGAAAGCAAAGAGAGAGAAGAGACAGACCGGCCATATGTCCTCTTAATTAAAGAAGGTAACAGGTAAGTAAATAGGTAAAGCTGCTGCTAATGAATGGACTCTCCTTTACAGTCTTTGTTTGAAGGGAAAAGGTTTGATGAGGTTGAGTATTGACTTGTTGGAGAGGTTCAGGAGAATGCATAGGAAAGGTGAGAAGCCACAAGACCTAGTTTACCTCCTTAATGAAATAATAAGGGATCAGGGAATAGAGTATAAGGAGCGGATCATACAGCCTATGTTTACTGCTCAAGAATAGGGAAAGGATCCAGATCAGAGAAAGAATAAAAGACCTAGTTACTGGGTTCAAGCAAGAAAGGACCAGAGAAAGAATCAAAGAAAGACCTAGTTACCGGGTTCAAGCAAGAATAAAGAGGAGAGCTCAGCAATGAGAGACCGTAAAATAGTTAGTTCAACCCTTCAGTCGTCGAGTAAATGAATTAGCTGCTTTAGCTGCTTTACCAGAGAGTCAGTCAAAGAGTGAAAGCAAGAAAGGTGACCGGTAATAGCAGAAAAGAAGAATGAGTAAGTGGTTCCAATGAATAAAAGGAGTATTGATATCTTTTACAGTGAATAAATAAATAGAAGTAATTGAGTTCAGGAGTTTCCCTACTGGTTAACGAACCATACATAACTGAATAGAAGAAAATGTTAAGGTTTGATCTTTCGTCTTTACTTCCTGTTCACTCTCATTCATAGTTCAATCAGTCTAATTCATCAATAGGTGAATATCGGTTTCTTTTCTTCTTTCGTTTCGTCTCATTCTTGTTTCGTTTCTTCTTTGTTTGGTTCCAGTTCATCTTTCTTCTTCTTCTTTTCTTTCACTCAGTCTCGCATAGAAGTTCTCTTCTTTCTTTTTCTATTTCTTCTCAATTCCGATTCGCCTTCCTCTTCTTTTCCTCTTGTGACTTCTGAATAATCAACTATACAAAAGTCCCTTCATTATCTTACTTTCTCTCTCCCTTGAAATGGCTTCCTCCCCTGCTATGAGTTCTCCTTTCGACTGGTTGACGCTTAGAGCTGAACTACCACCTAGCGCACTAAGGCACCTCATAAGGCTGGATCAACTGAATCCGATAGTAGTTGTCTCTGTCCACTAGAGTGGTGAATGAAAAGCATATTCTCCTATTGCAAGAGTGCCCGCGGAGGCGCTTGCTTAGATGAGAGTGGAGTTCCTTCACCTCCAATTGCTTTCCTCTCAACCTCGAACAGCCCCACAGCCTCTCTCTCGTGGGCTAACCAATGCGCCCCTACTAACAGCTATCTAATGCAAATATCTCATTTATGAGCCATATTCGCCTGAATTAAAGGCAACTGAGAGCCAAGCAAGCAAACCGTAAGGCCCACTCGACCTGTATGGATTCCGAAGAACTATAAAATCAAATGAGTAAGCAGTATACTTTCAGTCTAAAGTTTCAGATATCAATAGTAGTGAATATCTATATTTTCCAATATTCAATTGATCGTATGGAAAGACGCCTACACGGAACCTATACGAAGGAGCAAACAAGCCCCGTACTCTACTTGAATTTGACTAGGCATTGATTCCCATCTCGTTCAATCAATCGGCCCTCCTAGGACTGTTGTTTCAAGAATCTGACCTTAGCAACCCGAAACGTGAGCGGGGAAGCTGACTACACCTTAGCCCTTTGACTTGAGTTTGATTTCTGCAGTGCTCTATGAGCCGACTGCAAGCACATACCTATGGATCTATGTCACCAAAAACCCCCAGCAAGTCTACCAACCAGCACAGATCTTCCCAAGCAACTTCCAACTGCGCCAACTAGACATGTATCGAAACCTGGCCTATCTCCTCGTTCGCCGCCCCGGAAAGCCTTCCCCACCAACTCTATCTTCACTTCTTGTTCTGATTATGAGGGAAACGGTTTGAAACCCATAACTAGGGATCCGCACTCCCACTCCACTTTGCCTTCGTCCAAAAGACCTCTCGGAGGAAGAACTTGAATCCTTCCACCATTATCCACAACAGGTTCAACAAGGTGAGGCCAAGAAGCTAAAATGAATGAGCATCCTAGGAAGCCCTAGAGAAGGAAAGACGAATTTGATAAGCTAATGTGAGAAGCTAATGCCGTGGATCGCCATTTACCTTGTAGCAGGAATTAGTTATCCGGGGAATGAGTCTTCGGCGGGAAAGGATGTCGATCCAATACAGGTACAGGTCGCTAATTATCCCTTGGACTAGTTAGCCTGGATGTCCAATAGCAATAAAGCAAAGAGAGAGGGGAAAGCTGCCCGAAAGTGCCTATTTGGAAGGTGAAAGCGCCTAACAGTTTGCTACTGAGGCTCTCTTCTCTCCCCCCTTTGAGGTATCGACTTAGCCCGAGGTCAACAAAAGTGAAAAAGCTGGGTTTAACATGGAAAAAGCGTCATCCCGCTTCTTCTTCGCCTATGAATAGATTCTCTTTCTCCATAATCGATGGAAGCCACGTAGGAAGGAGGCTCTGAAAGAGCTTTGCGCCTGTGCGTGAAGAAATAGACACTCTGATGCTGAGGAAGAGACTGAAAGACACTTTTCCTTTGGAACGGATACGACTATTAATATCTTAATATAAGTTCTTCTAACTCGAAATAGAAGCAACAAGCTCGCCCTTTTGTTTTGGAAGATTTGGCAACGACAGCGCTACCTAAGCCCATCCTTTCTTCACTTGTGTGACAAATCAAGAAGTTGGTTCAGTGAGGAAAGATAGGGAGAATCTTTCTTGTTGCGGAAAAGCAAGGGAGACGAATATCGAGATTGGGTTCGCGCTCCGTAACTAATAGAGAATTCCCTTCTCTGACGGATACTTGGCTTAGAGAGCAGCTAACGTCCTCGGCTGAAGCAAAGATAAGCTAAGCCTTGGCGCAACTCTGCCCGAATCACCCTAGTCTATTGGAAAGATCTGCCAGAACCTTCTTCTCCTTCAGACTCGACTACACGTAAAAGCTGTCTCGGCTGAAGCTAACTCTCTTTCATGAGTGCATAGATGGATGATTTCTCACTTATCACAGCTTGTTGAGGCAACTTCTAAGTTGGCATACCTTGCATACATCGAAAGAAGGACCGCTCCTTTCTCTTTCTTCAGACTTGAAAGTGACATCCATCCCATTCCCGTGCTACTCTGACTTCTTTCCCGGCATATCTGCTTTCTTGTCGCATATGCGCTGCTACTAGTTAGAATAAGCAACTAATAAGGTAGACTATCGCATATCTGCTTGAAGCTGGTGGTATACATGCGCATATCAGCTATAGAAGGAAGCGGAATAACTTAGTCAGAATCAATCCCCTTTTTAGGAAAGGAATGGCACTAGACTCAGATAGAGCAAAGCTCGCAATATGAGTGTTTGTTCTGCTTTCACAAATGGATTAGCAGTGATCTCTACGGAGTTTTCCTGCACCCGAGCTAAGGGGTTGAATGTCGAAACCAACCATCCCCAGAGTGCGGTGAAAATCCAATATCGATCTGTCTTCCGCTTTATTAATACATTGATAGCCTGATTAGTAGAGGATTCGAACCCCATAGAATGGTATGGGCTAGATGCCTTCCGATCGTCAGATACAATACACGATTTTATCTATGCATTCATTGAATACTAAATCTCACTAAACCTTCTTTCTAAGTATGATAGAGGTGACGAATGGAGAAAGTTTGATCTCTTCCGACGACAAAAGTGATCAATTGTTGGGCTTTTCGGGGTTCTCTTATTAGGGAAAGAGGTCGGATAGCGAAAATAGCGGGGAAAGACAAAGATCTCGCTTCAGTATGGCTAGGCAGCAGCAAGGAAGGTCTCTCTCGCATCTACACTTTCGAAGCTCGTGCATAAGAGCTTGAAGTGATTCCATTTCTTTGTTTCGAAGCACCACTTGGTTCTAAAGGAAGGTCCCAGTCTAATCTTATCCTTTCTTTTATGGGTTAATCCATTTTTCGGAAAAGGGCTATAGTATAACTATAGGATGGGGTCCTCTAAGAAAGAGAAAATTAGCATTGCCTCGCAGTATTGTCCTTATTCTGCCTTATATCACACCTTATCCACCCGTTAAAAGGGGGCCGGGAGTGGAAATAGAGCTCCAACCCAACTTGATATGAACCACGACCAAGGAATTTCCATACCTGAAGGTCCAATTACAATGACGAGAGCTAAGAAGCTACAACAAACCTTATACAGTTATATTCAAGCTATGGTGAGCTCATCAAAGAAAATTCTAGAAGACGCTGGAGACCTCCCTTATATGTTGTGCAAAGTTGAGCTTCAAGAAAGAGATGAATTAAATGCACTTTAAGTTGCATTTAATGAACTCCACTGAATTTATGAAGCTAGTCCAAGGATGAGTCAATAAGCACATTTTATTAATTGTATTATTTTATTATAGTTTAAATATTTGTTTGTCATATTTAAGCTAGTTTTAAATATAGGAGTTAAGGTTATATTGTAACCCACATAGGTTACTATATTCCACCATTAACTAGCCCTTTTAATATGGGAGTTATATATCCATAGGTTAAGGTTGTAAGGGCTATATAAAGCCTTCTTTTCTTTGATTAGACATCAGATTTTGGAATTAAGAATAGAATTTCTATTTTAGCTTTGTTGAGAGCTAAACTTTCTTTGCAAATTCTTGTGTTTAGAACTTGCATGTAGAGTCATTCAAGTGGTATTGATCAAACCTCTTGTGGAGTGATTCGAATCACGAGTTTAGAAACGAGTTTTCTTTACTCTTGATCTTGATCATCAAGGTAATCCGTTCCATACTTTCCCTTGGGTTGATTTTCCATATCATTTGGTATCAGAGCTTCAGGCTCAAGATCGGATATATGTTTCATTGTGCTTATCTCTTTTAATTCTCTTATAATTTTTTTTTTCTCAGTTTGTGTAGAATGTTCATGTTCTATCACAAAAATATATAACAAAAAAAAAAAAAATCTTATGTTCTTTAAAGTGTTAGATCTGGATCTTATCAACACTTTGTTCTTCTTTAAGATCTTCTAAATCAATTTTCTTGTTGGTAAATTGATTATATTTTACCAATCAGAAGAAAAAAAAAATCATTGAAAGAAAGAAAGCATATTGATGTTAAATGTCTTTTTTTTTTTTTTTCCTCTTGATTATTATATGTAACTCTCATATGTTACTACGTCTACATTAGTCCTTAATCATTTTCTTTCTTTAATTCGTTTCTTTGTCGTTATTCGGATTGCTCCTTCAATACCCTTGTGTATGTCTTGAGTGTGTTGTCTATTCACTTTGAATTGCACTTAGCTCTATAACATAGCTTGTCTCACATCCCAATTTGTTTTTTTGAAGTGTGATTTGTGTGTGCTCAATTGTGAGGGTGAGTTTGTAAGGGAGTGACACATTGATTCGAGTGTTGAGTGCTAAACACGAGTGAACTACATTTACGAGTGAATACACGTGAGGGAGTGCTTGTGAGGTCCTTTTTTTTTTTTCTTTCTTTTACCTTTTTTTTTTGTAGCATGGAAAATCCAGAGGACAATACTGACATTATCATTACTGATGCACGATTGAGAGAAGCCCAACAACGAACCATGGAAAGACTAATTCGAGGAATAGAAGAGTTGACTGATCGAATAGGCAGATTGGAGATTCAAAATCGAGCTCGACAGAGGATTCCACTACCTACGCCCTCAACCGATACATATGAGGGCGACAATTCTGATCACCACGAGGATAATCCACATGTGGTTGGTCATGGCTTGATGCAAGGGAGAGACCATGGAAGAAGGTATCATAATTTACAACAACGAGTTCCTTATGATGATAGAATTGATCGTAACGTGGGGAGCATCAAATTAAAACTTCCCAAGTTTTATGGCAAAACCGATCCAGAGAAGTATGAATGTTACAACTCTTGGAATGACTTTAGTCGTTTCATTTTGAGGCTATATAAAGCCATGTATGTTGTATGTGTAAGAGACTTGAAAAATATAGTAAAAAGAAGCATTTGTGCTCTTCTTTAGCCAATGGCTAAGTTTCTTTGCAATTCTATGTAGTTTAGGTTGCATGTAGAATCATTCAAGCTCGACATGATCAATCTTGCTTGTGGAGTGATTCGAATCTCATGGAAGTGTTCTTGCCTTGAGATATTTGATCAACAAGAATCATTCAAGCTAGACATGATCGATCTTGCTTGTGGAGTGATTCGAATCTCAAACAATGTTCTTGCCTTGAGATATTCGATCAACAAGGTAATCCGAATCTTACTCCCCTTGTAGTGGTTCCTTTTCTTATCATTTAATGATATGAACCAAAAGACATCAATCATACAATATACTTCAATGAAGATGTGAAGAAAAGGTTGTCAAAATTATCAAAAGATGTTTCAATTCATGCCACATTGAAGTAGAATGAAGTTTGATTGTTATAAATTTTGGGTGGGTTACAATTTAGAGTTATTGTATTTCATTTATGTATTTTAAGACTTTATTTACTATAGTTTACAATTACATAATGGTTAATTATGGCCATTAGGTATGAATGTTACAACTCTTGGAATGACTTTAGTAGTTTCATTTTGAGGCTATATAAAGCCATGTATGTTGTATGTGTAAGGTAGACTTGAAAAATATAGTAAAAAGAAGCATTTGTGCTCTTCTTTAGCCAATGGCTAAGTTTCTTTGCAATTCTATGTAGTTTAGGTTGCATGTAGAATCATTCAAGCTCGACATGATCAATCTTGCTTGTGGAGTGATTCGAATCTCATGGAAGTGTTCTTGCCTTGAGATATTTGATCAACAAGAATCATTCAAGCTAGACATGATCGATCTTGCTTGTGGAGTGATTCGAATCTCAAACAATGTTCTTGCCTTGAGATATTTGATCAACAAGGTAATCCGAATCTTACTCCCCTTGTAGTGGTTCCTTTTCTTATCATTTGGTATCAGAGCTTCAGGCTCAAGATCGGATATATGTTTCCTTTGCGTTTCTTCTCAATTTGATTTTTATTTATTTTTATCTTTTTAATTTTTAATCGACCTAGAATTCAAAATTCAATCTTTGCTCTATTTCAAATTTTGAGAGGTGAGGATGAGAGATTCATTTGTGTAAATGAGTGCAAACAGAGTGGCCTAAAATTCCTTGAGTGTATACACGTGAGAGAGTGTTATGAGGTCCTTTGTATTTCCATAACTTATTTTTTGCAGCAAAGTTTCACAAATAGATTCGAGGACGAATCCTCTTGAAGAAGTGGAGAATGATATGAACCAAAAGACATCAATCATACAATATACTTCAATGAAGATGTGAAGAAAAGGTTGTCAAAATTATCAAAAGATGTTTCAATTCATGCCACATTGAAGAAGAATGAAGTTTGATTGTTATAAATTTTGGGTGGGTTACAATTTAGAGTTATTGTATTTCATTTATGTATTTTAAGACTTTATTTACTATAGGTTACAATTACATAATGGTTAATTATGGCCATTAAGTATGAATGTTACAACTCTTGGAATGACTTTAGTAGTTTCATTTTGAGGCTATATAAAGCCATGTATGTTGTATGTGTAAGAGACTTGAAAAATATAGTAAAAAGAAGCATTTGTGCTCTTCTTTAGCCAATGGCTAAGTTTCTTTGCAATTCTATGTAGTTTAGGTTGCATGTAGAATCATTCAAGCTCGACGTGATCAATCTTGCTTGTGGAGTGATTCGAATCTCAAGCAAGTGTTCTTGCCTTGAGATATTTGATCAACAAGAATCATTCAAGCTAGACATGATCGATCTTGCTTGTGGAGTGATTCGAATCTCAAACAATGTTCTTGCCTTGAGATATTCGATCAACAAGGTAATCCGAATCTTACTCCCCTTGTAGTGGTTCCTTATCTTATCATTTGGTATCAGAGCTTCAGGCTCAAGATCGGATATATGTTTCCTTTGCGTTTCTTCTCAATTTGATTTTTATTTATTTTTATCTTTTTAATTTTTAATCGACCTAGAATTCAAAATTCAATCTTTGCTCTATTTCAAATTTTAAGAGGTGAGGATGAGAGATTCATTTGTGTAAATGAGTGCAAACAGAGTGGCCAAAAATTCCTTGAGTGTATACACGTGAGAGAGTGTTGTGAGGTCCTTTGTATTTCCATAACTTATTTTTTGCAGCAAAGTTTCACAAATAGATTCGAGGACGAATCCTCTTGAAGAAGTGGAGAATGATATGAACCAAAAGACATCAATCATACAATATACTTCAATGAAGATGTGAAGAAAAGGTTGTCAAAATTATCAAAAGATGTTTCAATTCATGCCACATTGAAGAAGAATGAAGTTTGATTGTTATAAATTTTGGGTGGGTTACAATTTAGAGTTATTGTATTTCATTTATGTATTTTAAGACTTTATTTACTATAGGTTACAATTACATAATGGTTAATTATGGCCATTAAGTATGAATGTTACAACTCTTGGAATGACTTTAGTCGTTTCATTTTGAGGCTATATAAAGCCATGTATGTTGTATGTGTAAGAGACTTGAAAAATATAGTAAAAAGAAGCATTTGTGCTCTTCTTTAGCCAATGGCTAAGTTTCTTTGCAATTCTATGTAGTTTAGGTTGCATGTAGAATCATTCAAGCTCGACATGATCAATCTTGCTTGTGGAGTGATTCGAATCTCATGGAAGTGTTCTTGCCTTGAGATATTTGATCAACAAGAATCATTCAAGCTAGACATGATCGATCTTGCTTGTGGAGTGATTCGAATCTCAAACAATGTTCTTGCCTTGAGATATTCGATCAACAAGGTAATCCGAATCTTACTCCCCTTGTAGTGGTTCATTTTCTTATCAGATTGATATATCAAAAAGAAAGAGAATTATCCCGCTTTGAACAAGAGGCATGCTTACTGGTCTTATCGATGATTGGATGTCCCAAAGGTGCTCTCCACGGCGAGAAACCTAGGGAGTGATGAACGGCTTGTTATCAACAATTGAAGAATGGCTTTGCTTGATTTCCTACCCCTGACTTCTGCTGTTCTCTTTCTTTGAGTGGGAAAATGAATGACTTAGTTCAAAGAGAGGTCAATGTCAATTGATCACCTCGGTCGGTAACCAAATGTACTTGACTTTACATACACGTTGTTGGGGGGCACTCTCATTTATTTGAAGAAAGCACTTCCAGGAGGCAGTCCCTTGACCTTTACCATACATGGATAAGTCATTTGCCGTACAACGCTTGCCCCCTAGCTTCTTGACGCTAAACTACAAGATAGCCCATGGATAAGTCATTTGCCGTACAACGCTTGCCCCCTAGCTTCTTGACGCTAAACTACAAGATAGCCCTCCATACCTCTTGAAAGAAAGGAGAAGAAGGAGAAGTAGATGAGAATTTGATAATAGCAGTCACAGGGGAGAGTCCGAGTATCTACTACAGGGCCAAAATGAGATAACAGGGCTCTCCCCGATGATAGCTCTCCGATAACGTGGAAAAAAGAGACTCGACTCCCTCCCAAACAACTTGCGGATCTGAATTTGTGCTATATTTCCCGGATGGAATTCGCGTGGAACCAACATCACACGGTCTCTCTCGAGAAAAAGAATATGTTAATTGGCTACGCCCCTTCGAGAAGGCTAGCAACCTTTACTGCCCACACGCTTCGCACCTGGGGATTAGTTATAAAGGACTTGGAGACGGGGATTGATTTCTGGCTGTCCTAACAAGCCAAATAGCGTAGCGTATAGAAGAAAAAAAGGTATCCCAATGATCGCCTATGCCCTTTCTTTGGGTTCGTTTTGCCGAAAAATCAAACAAAGGGGTAAGATTCCCTACCTCTCGCCTGTGCTTCTGCCCAATGCCGTTCAAGGATAAGAGGGCGCCCTTACCTTACTAAAGAAAGAAAGTCATGCAGACCATTAGTGAAGGGCCGGGGATCTGTCAAAGCTCTAGCAAGAGGGTACGAATACATGATGGGGGTAATTCATTCTCTTTACCCCAGTGGCTATTCTAGCTTTGTCTCGGAGTTCCAGACCCGGTTGCTGTTCTACCAAGCCTGAAGCCGAGGGCTTCAAATTCAACGCCGGTGAAAAAAAGAACAAGTACAACTAAGTAAGAAAGACAGACCGAGCTAGCTGTCTTAGACGCCTTAAGGCTGAAGGTTAGAGCCTGACTTCAGTCATTCCTATAGCTTTTTGTTAGCCCAGACTTCCCATTTCAGTTAGTATTTCAGTGTTCTTATACAAAGCCCCTGCTTCATCTGTGTAGGCAAGGCATAATACCAAGAAGGTAACTCGGGAATAAAGCCACTAATCAGACTTAGGCAAAAGCCCTTCAAATCCCTTATCCTGGAATTCCATTACTAAACCTGGTGAAGCAAGCCCTTACTTTGATGAAAGAGTTTCAAGCTGCAAGTATGATTATTAGTTGAAAACCTAGTCTTTATAAGTCCCACGGTGGGAAAGAAAAGCCATCTAAGGTAATAAGCCACTTTATCAGCTAAAGGATAAGCAGTAAAAGGCTAAGGATCCTATCTAGCTTCTTCTTCCCAGATCTGCTATATCCAGCCAAATCTCCTTATCTGCTAAAGGATTTCCCCTATCTGGGGAACATACGGAGGATGCTGCTTTTTCAGGTCTTTACTTCGTCATGTCCCGTCCTGTAATAAGAACCATGGCATTCGCAACCTCGATCTAGTTAGTGTTAGTAGAGGCCGTACTTGGAATAAATAATAAATAGATGGGCAAGGAAGTCTTTTACGGGAGGAAGTTCGAATCAATACCTATTTTTGCTCTCTTTCCTGGCGAAGGCATTAGAGCTAGAAGAAGAAGCCACATGAGGACAAGAAAAGGCCTTAAAGCACAGATTTACCACACACACCCTGCTATAGAATATAGAAGAAGATCAGCTAGAAGCTAACATCTCAGTAGGCTGCTCGGAAAGCCTATTCTATTATCCGGAAGAACTCATTATAATAATAATACTTGAGGCTAGGTTGTTAGGAAGTTCATTCTAGTCTAGTAAGGTTAACGAGTTACAGGGGAGCTCCAAGTAAACCTAACTCACCACTTTCAGGTCTGGGCTATTCCCCCAGCTTCCTCCTCAAAGGAAGCAAGTCATCATCGATCTATTGCATTCCCGTCTTTATCAGTCTAAAGCAAGGAAGTTGGAAAGTGTCAAGCTAGGGATTCTCTTCCCGTCTGTCTCTGCTCCTAGTCCCTTCTCTATTGACTTAGGAAAGGCAGTAAGAAAGTCGTCCGTCTCAGGGCCTATAGCCCCCAAGATCAATCAATCTTGCTATTGAGCTTCCCGTCTCTTATCTAGGAGTAAAGGAAGTAGAAAGCAAGTTCTCAAGTCGGAGAAAACCACTCATTCTAAGACTTATAATAAAAGGTACAAGGCCAGATTAGTCTTATAGCTTTTTCAAAGTCCTGACTGAAGCAGATCTTCTAGGCGCAAGGAAAGAAGAAAGAATCGAAGAAGATCCTTCTGAGTAAAGAATGACAGTTTCCGGTGAATGACTTCCTAGAGTTTACTATGGAATTGGAATTTAGGCTGAGCACTACGAAAGAGATTGAGCTTGCAAAGCATTGACTTAGCTTCCTCTTGAGTTAGGGAATAAAAGACAGATCTGGCCTTTCTCCCTCCTAATAACTTCAAATACCCAAGAGAATAACTGCAAAATACCTCCTATTCTATTGGGGATGCATACAACATTAATGGAGCGAACTCTTACTCTTAAATAAGACATCAATTAGTGTCTTAACCCTTATCCTATAGAATCTCATCCAACACCAAGATCAGTCAGTTACCACAGAAGGGAACTGACTGAGGAAAGAACAGCCATAGAACTGAAGCCCGAGAGCCTGAAAGCATCCTCTTCCTCAAGAGTTGAGAAGGGGGTATGTTGTAGTCACGTCTGGAAGCTAAGAGGAACCTGAGTTGCAAAAAAGGAAAGCACAACGACCTTATATAGAGGAGCGGGAAATAAGTCATTCTAAATAGTAGTGAACTTCTCAGTCAATAAGAGCCGGGGATCTCATAAGCTAAGGAATTGTATCAGTCGAAAGAACATAGATAGAGAGCTCTAAGATTGATAAAGCGCCCTAAGACCTCTACTTGAAGTTCAGGGGTATAACGTAACCCGAGACTGAAACGGAAATGATAGTTATAGAACTTTATTCCCAGAGGATGCGCTTGCAGGTGGGGATAAGTAAGATTCTTTTGTTACAAGCCATACCGACCCAGGTAAATGGGCTAGTTTTGAAAAGCCCTATGCCTTAAGGTACTTACGATTGACTTACACGGGAGCTAGTTAGGTTCGAAAGGAAGATTATAGCCTTCGTGATAAGAAAGAGAAGAGTGATAGTTTCAGGACTGATAGATGAAGATTGAGTCTTTACTGCTTAGCTTGAAGCTAAAGTAAGGAACTAGAGCATTACGACAAGAGCAGTGTTAGGAGACCATAGCATTCCGAAGTCAGCAGCAGCAAGCAACCTATATATATATATCTTTTGTTCCCTGCCAGAGATTGAGACATAGAAGCCATAGATTCACTTCCCAAAGCCATTATCCCAGTGGGAGTTATTGATGAGGTAGCATTCTTGGAGGATGATTGCAGGTCTTACCACTTCGCTCGCCCTATAGTAAAGTCCAACTTCGTCTTCAAAGGGAGCAATTGGGAAGTTAGAGTCCGTAGAAAGATAAGCAAGGAGAATATTGATACAATCCCGGCAAGTAAAGTGAGAATATCCGTTTCTGTTTTCGATTGAGATTTGAGGGCTAAAGCCCGGCATCCCTGATCTTCACCCAGAAGTCAGATTGTTGCCTTCCTCACCAAAACCATTTGGCACTGAACTAGACTTTAGGAAAGATCAGGCTAGAAGTATTAGGATCCTTTTCGCATGTTGCGGAGATTAAGACAACTATAGAAGTTGGAAGCCCGCCCTTAGAAAGAGTCTAAAGTCTAAAGCTAGTCAAGTATGTATAGTAGGATTAGTTGTTACAGGTTTCCCTATAAAGGATTTCCAACTTCCCCCGTACTTTCGAATAGTTTAGAGTTAGATCTTTCCAGTCTTCTTCAGATAAGCCCGAGATTCCGTCTTAGTTGCTTCAGGACTTAGTTATCAGTTTCGATTGACTGACAAGGCTGTAAAGAGATTGAATTAGTGTAGTTATCTTTCCCCCCGAAGTGTGCATGAGTTACGAAAGGCGGAAATCTTTCTTTCTGCTTAGCTTGAAGCGGTATAAATTCTAGGCTAAAGTGAAAGTTGGAGGGAAACGCTGGTAGTATAGGTATTCAAAGGCCTTAAGAGATCGGGGAGTAAAGAAATATCAAGGCTTAGGCAGGCGTTAATCTGTAGTCTTGACTTTAGTGAGTAATCCTGTGAATGAGAAATAACGGAATTGATTACCGATGTCAAGTATGTCACACTGCCCGTCCTGCTTCGGCGAGATCTTTGAGTGGAAAACCTACTTTGCTTTGATGGCATCATATTGCATCTTACATGATGAGAAGATAAGGCCATAAAACATAAAAAGGCCTCTAACAAAATAGAACGAAATCATCATCTTTCCTTCTTTGATTCCTGTCTTATCCCACCCTAGGAACATACTTAGTAGAGTGAAGAGTTACAGTCTCGACATAGAAGGCCCGTACTGAGAAGGAGAAAGCAACCTATCTTAGTGGGAAAGCTACAAGTCTTATTTAGTTACGAAGGGGGGAGCTTCTTATTTAGTATTGAGTTATAAGCTCTTCCGAAGTTCGAAAGTAAGAAGACTAGGGTTATTAAGTTACAGGGGAAATAGGTTGTATTGAAAGCAAGGAATTTCTTACCCCCATCATTAGTATGGCTCTCTTCACTCCTATATATGACAGTTAATAGTCTCAGGCTGAGCATTATGACTTAGATTATATATTTCAATACCAGCTCTAGACAGAAGAGCTGAAAGAGAGTATTCTATCTTACTTTCTTTCTGTCTTCCCACAGAAGTCACTACAGTACTATATCGGACAGAGCAGAGTGGATAAGGGTGAGACAAGAACAAGAGCACTTCGAAGGATGTCAGAGCTAGCGAAGACTAGAGCATTACTAAGTAAGAAAGAAAGACCGAGCTAGCATCTTCTAACTAAGTCTTTGAAAGACCGTAGTTCAGCTTTATTTAAAGTCAAGTCAGGCAGTTAGAATAGTAGGCTTATATATTATTATTATATAGTTAGACGCCTTGAGGAAAAAGATCGGTACTAACTCTTTCTAAAAGAAGACATGCTGATACAGAAGAGAGCTTCTACCTGCAAGCATCCTGAGCTGCAGGAAAAAGGCATGATATTCTTGTTGCCATCAAATCTGAGAAAGTATAAGAACGAAGAGTCCTTTGATTCATCTCTATTTTTATAACGACCGAGTGGAGAAAGAGAAGCCCATTTACCCTGCTTCAATAGATCTTGTTGTAGGCCTGGAATAATTGCTAGAAGGTAACTAAAGAAATGCCACTAATAAGTATAAGTTATAAGGATAAGTCTGCTCTGACTTCATCTTATAAGGTAGGTAAGGCTCTTTTCAAGCCAGAAATACAACAATCATTCAGTCTGAAAGACGAAAGTCTCATATTTCCCCTCCTGCTTCTGATCTGGCAGCAAGGATGAAAGCTACTAATAAGGCTTACGCTAAGGCAAGGCCTGAACTCGTCCCATAACTAATTCAAGTCTTTCTTAACTTCCTCATCCCCTAGACCCAGGAAAACTGGCTAGCTTTGAAAAGCCCTATGCCTTAAGGTACTTATCTTTCTCTTTCGATACTAACCCGATGGGATTTTCATTCCTCTTTAAGAATCTTATCCCAAAACCATGGAATACAATACCCCTAATCCCAATTACTAAGCCCGGTAAATTACTTTCAAAACCCAGGGAAGTTACAGAGTCAATCAAGTAGCAGATTCTCTTCTACGGATTCTAGTTACTCAAGCTGTAAAGAAGGCAGAGCATCCTATTTCTATTATTGCGCATTCTTGATCAGGTAGGATAGGATGTCAGAACCCGAGCCAGTATTGGTTATATTAGAAGTTAGACTTCCGTCCTTCGATTATGAGTTCTATTTAGGGGTGAGCACTACGAAGTCGGAAATAAGGAGAAGCCAAAATCCATGATCCCCGTGAACTCACTATTGAATCATATCCTTATAAGGAAAAGCCTATAGAATGAAGTAAGGGAGTTCCCTTCGTCTCAGGATTTCATTTCTTTAAGTCGAGTCCACCCGTAATCAGTCTAGGAGATGATCTTCTAAGTTACCAGGGAGCTAGCTTGTAAGGAATTTAGCTCTGTCAGTCATTACCTTATGGTAACCTAGTTTATCTATTTCGAGATGCTTTTAGTGTTCCTGGAAGCTCAGTCTATTAGGCTTAAGTCTTAAGTACAGACAGGGAGAAAGAGCAGCAATAAAGCTAACTCAATTATTAGTCCCTACTTCTCTACTCACCCTAACTCTACAGAAATCCAATAAGCCTTATTAAGGCCATAAGCCTTAGAAAGAGGTAACGGACTGACTGATAGTCTTTGCTTGGTAAAGCCCTGACTGAATCAGTAAGGTAGGCAAAGTTCGAAAAAAAGTGTCATTGAATCAGATATAAAGGCTTAGGCAAAGGCTGGCCCTACTTCATCAGATAAGCAAGCAAGGAAGTCTGACTGCTAAGGTAAGGAAAGCTAGAGCTCTGACTTCGTTCGTGAGGAAATATCAGACTGACAGCAAGAGGAGATTGAGTTAATCTTTAGGTTTTAATACAGGCCCGAACTGCTTACAAAGAGCGGGAGATAATACATTCTATTTAGTACAGCCTTTGTCAGCTAGGAAAGAAAGGCATCTGACTTCGTTCGTGCCCGGTGAATCTATTCCTAAACCCTGATCTTACTAGTCCAGAAGAAAGGCTCTTCAAGCCTATGATATTCCAACCCGGGTAAGGAAGATAAAGACTGAATATTAGGATTCTCCGATTCCGATCTCCTTTTCTTTGAAAGTCCCGGTGGGATAGTAAGTAGTTAGATAGTCAAGTAAGAAAGTCCTATTCTCTTTACCCAGAATCGAGGGATGAAATTCCACTATTAAAGGTTAGCTTCCAGGAAGGTCAGTCAGTAGGTAACCACCAAGTTCTTCGTTCCGGAGTTAGTTTCGGAGGGCTTGCTTTGATATGAAAGAGGAAGTGGGAAAGGTGGTCTATAAGGAAAGCTAGAACTCTTAGTTCCCGCTCACTGAACTAGTCTATCGGAAAGCAGCAAGTAGTTCTATTTAGAGCCTGATATTTCTTTCTATTATGATTGACTTTCTGTCCTTCGATTAGTCTTGATATTGAGGATTTCTTTCATTATTGTTCACAAACGATAGAAGACTTTATGTTTTCCCCAGCAAACGAAAGATCATGACTTCTTTCATTTTCTTACTGACTTGACTCTCTTTTTGCATTAAGGTCAATAGATCGAGGAAGCTTGCAGGTAACCTCCTTCTCTGTCTTCTCTTTCTGGCTTCTAACTCTTCTCGTTCGAGCTATTGTCTCAGGCTTCTGCCTTACTTGCCTTTCTGTCAAGGGGAATGAAAGAGCTACTTCCTCAATGACTTTCCATGGAAGAGCCCAGAGGATTTTATTCAATAGTATTCGTATGTTCCAGGGAATTGATTAACAGGGGGAATAGTAAGAGGCTGTTAGAGCCTACTTCCTTGCTTACCTTTTCAAAGTCAGGTCGTGTAAAAGATGAATCCAGTACTGCTTTTATCAACGAAAAAGTCTAACTAAGTGTCACCTCCTGCTTAAGGGATATCAAAGGATAAGAAATGTTAGCTCTCCGGCTTCTAAGTATCAGGAAGGGCTCGTCTCAAAAGAGGAAGCTCAGCCTTCCGAAAAGGATTGCAACTAAGTCAAGACAAGATTCTGTAAGAGCCAGCACTGACTTCCTTCTTGGATTTCAAGAACAATAGTAATTCAATCGAAGGACGGTCTAGTGTTCTAGGAGAGTATTCTAATAGTACTAGCTTTCTCTGTTTCAATAGGAAAGACTGAAAGGAATTAGCTCTTATCACACATTATCAATCTATTTCCCTGAAGGGATTGTATAGACCTGCAAGCATCCTCAACATAATCTGACTTGCCTAGCTTGAAAGATAAGGGATTTCACGAAGGCGTCAAGAGTGGTTGCATTCGAACTTCTCCTGCTTTCTTATAATTCCAAGTAATGGGATTGCTACAAGTCCTTGCTGGCTGCAAATTCTGATTTCGTAGTGCTTCTCCGTAACTAAATATCAGTCTTTATCTCCGCATATAAATAGGAATGGAATCACCAGGTGTAGGATGAAAAGCCCGGAACCGGTTAAGATTCTATTTTACAGCTTATCTTTAGCTTGAGTATGCTCCCAAGGAGCTGAGAATAGATTCAATGGTATGTTCCCAGGGAAGATCTAGGAATAGGGCTGCTCTTTCCTCTATAGTTATAGTAGTTCAGTGAGCGGGGGAAGGCTAGGAAGAGTTGATGCCTTGCAACATTTCTGTCTTTAGTGGGCATTAGAATATCCATACTTCAATCTCAAGACTGATTTACGGTATATCCATACTTATTGAACTCGGTTAAGAGGCGGGAATTAGCAGTGATTAGGAAGTGAATCAGACTGAGTAGGAACTGAATCTAAGGCATTAGTCAGACTTCCTGGCTCTTTATGCTCCACTGCGAAAGAAATGAGTCCGGATCTTAGCGCTAACAACACTTGACCCGACTATGCTTTGACCATCTATAGCTTCAAGATAACCTTCAAGAGTGGCATGGAATGTTAGGGTTTGCCTATAGCTACTATCGGATTTCGATTCTTTTCTCTCTGTTAGATAGACGGTGAATAAATCCTGACTTCTGTCTCTGCTCTAGTTTTCTCATTCTTCTTTCTCGGATTGACAAAAGATGCAAATGACTGAACTCTAGCTAAATTAGGAATATAATCCAGGATGAGGAGAGGCAGCGGGAATTGAATCAAAAGGAAAAGGTTGATTCTTCTTACTATTCCATCTGGTAAAGGAGTATTGATTTAATAGGAAGGAGTATGACTCTTTTACTCTTTAATCAGGTTCAGTAGTTCAGGCAATAGAGTAGAGGTTGAGTCTTGAAAAGCAAGCAGCTAATCTAATTAATGAATTTACTCGACTGTAAATAAAGCAGCTAACTCCTGAATTTCTTCTGGTTTCGGCTTGACTGACTTCCTGTCCCTGAATTTCTTCCTTACGGTTACTGTTCATTCGCTTCTCTTTCTTTCCTTCCCGCTCAGGAGTATTGATTTAATAGGAAGGACTATTGATCTTTTACTGTTCAGGCAATGGGTGAAACCGACCGATAGGTGAATGGGGAGTCAATTCATTAGCAGCTTGACAGGCGAGCTCCGGCTGCCCCTCTATTACCAGATGTTCTTGTTGAGTTATTCTTTCACTCTTTCACTCGTTCTCTTTTCTTTACTCTCGCTATAGGTCGAAATGTGGAGATACCTTTCTTTACCGTCACCTGTTAGCTCTGTCCGCCACGGGTTAGCGACATAAAGTACGAATAAAAGTTCATTGGTACATTTTCTTCTACAACTGACTGAACTATCATCACTGTTCTTAAGCCTAGACTGACTGGGGGTGTGTCATATGCAGCAAAATCTATCTCGCTAAGCTTCATTCTACAAGCATTCCTCTACTCTATTTGTTCATTCATTGTTGAGAAAAGGGTATATGGATTCCGGATCATAAAGCAAAGGGAATCCGCGACCTATGTTGTGACCGAAGATTGAATGGAGGTAGTACCAACGAACCAGGAACTGATAGAATTGATGATTTGAACAGGGTGCTGCAGAAGAAGAAAGAAAAAAAGGTATAGAGGCTGCTTTATTAGATAAAGGCTGGCTGGAAAAAGATACAAGGTGGAAGTAGAAATATAAAGGTAGAAGTAGAAATCGAGTTGCAAAAGGAATTGACTCCTCAGAGGGGGTAGGAGAACTAAGCTAAGTCAGAAAGTCTTTCTTTCTTTCTACTAGCGGGGGGCGAGCAGAGTTATAGCAATTTCACTCTTTTCCTAAGGGTTGGTTATTCCTCAGCTCAGATTTTGAATAGCCCCAAGGTCTTTTGGTCTAGGGCAATAAAGAGTTTTCCGATTGGTAATGGGAGGTTTAGGGTTTTGTTGCTGCTAAACCGCCCGAGCAAGGGCCTAATTCAAGGTACGTAAAGGGAAGGGTGGGGTAGGTCTTTCACTCTTGTTTTTTTACGTCAATGGATGAGAGTGAAGCGAAGGCACGAGAGGAGTTCCTTCCAGCCAGGAGAGGAGAGCATGTAATTGAAGAAAATCAAAACCACACCAAGCTAGGCTAGGGGCAATCATTACGTATGACTCTTGGCTATCGGGCCTGTCCTTTAGTTACGGTCGAGAATCTATCTTTTCTTTCCTCTCCTTTGTCTCGCGTCTTCGCCCCTTGACTAAAAGCCTGATTTTCCTAAATATTGATTGGCTAGCTCAGATAAAGATTCCAGCTATTCTAAAGAAGGTGGTCCCGGATGATCTTCGGATTACATAACAGCAAGCACGTCCGGCGGCTATTCAAATGGATCCAGTTCTTCCTACCCGCGCCCGCACCCCTGATTGGTAATGGAATCCTATCAACTGACTGGGTACTTTTAGACCAATTAGACCAAAAGGATTTGAGCTGCTTTCACTATGCGAGGGCTTTGGTCTGCTTCCTTCTTTTCAATCACAGGAAATGATTCAATCTCGAACTGGGTGAGCCTCTGACTATTCAGTTAAAGTGAGAGTTGGTTCAACTATCGAGGATAGACATTTTAAGGCATTTTGTCAAGACTGCCGGCTTTGTTAGTAAGTGGATCGGAACGCTAACGGCGAGGTGCCAGCCAACTAACCTTTGTCTCTGTCCCTCAATCAATCAATGGGACAAAGAGAGGGGAGAAGAGCAGTTCCAGAATAAGTAGGTGAAGGAGAACCAAACAAATACCCATTTTGATCGAGAAAAAAGAATAAGGAGAAAAAGAGAAAGAATCAAAGAAAAGAGTTACGTGAAAGAAGACAGTAGGAAAAGCCGAATGAATCTTCTTGAGTTGAGTGTTTACTGTTACAGTTAAAGAAAAGAGAACGAATGAATTTCATATGCGAGTGAAGGAGCGGATCAGCCAGCCCAGCCTAGTTACCTCGTAAAAGAATGTTTGAAGGTTCAGTCAGGAGCCGTACCGAGTTCCATCTGTCGAATTAATCTTGACTTTAGGCTTGACTTGATGAATAAGGAGAAAGAATACGCTTTACCCAGTTAAAGAGGGTTCGTGAAGTAGTGATTTCGTTTACAGGACAGGCAATGAATTAGCGGCTTGACCGACCTACGAGTCTTTGAGTGAAATCAGGGACAGAAGTATATAGTACAGAGCCAGGAGGTTACAATGCTTTTTTCAAGGAGCGAGCAAATCCTTTCTTGTCTTCTTGCTTTCTTTCGTCTTTCCTTCTGCATTACCTTGTGTTTGAGTTCAATCTGTCTAATTCTTGCTTGTTTGGTCTTTCCTTCCGACAATGAATAGGTGAATGAATAAATAGGGAATCGTTTCGTCTTCACTCTGATTCTTCTTTCGTCTTTCTCTTTTTCTCAGTAAATTCCTTTGACGTTTCCGCCTTCATTTTGTCCTGCAGCGGATTTGTCCAAAAACTCCTTCTTCTTTCGCTCCAGTTCCCGATTTGCTTCTGCTAGTGTGACAACTGCGGTATCTTGGTAATTGACCTCCTGCCCCAATTGGTTCCTTAATGCCTCAAAAAAGAGTTAGAATTGAATCTAAAGAGACTGCCTTTGACCTTTCATCAACTAGTTGGATTGAAAGAGCGAGCCCTTCATTCAAAGTCTCACTTATTATCTAAGAAAAGGAGCTCTTAGCATGACTTTTGACCGTTGAATGTGGTCGACCATTAGGCTTGGATTAACCCATCTCTTCAATGGCAGTCCTAACTAAAGACTAAAGAAAGAGCAATCTGCTGCGTTAGTGAGACTGATCGGGAAGTACTTGACGCTCGTTGAGACCTGTGCTTTGTCATTTTCATTCTCTACTTCTGCACTGGGACTTTCTTATATTCTAGGCTAAAGCCCCTTATATACTAACGGTAGCAAACCGGGAAGCCCTCTTTCAGTCAATTATTCAGATAGATAGCGGAGCTTTCGGAGTACATCAATCGATAGTACCAACTGAGGCTTCCAAGCCCACTTTCTGAGCTTGCGAAAGGATGAATGAGACCACAACAAGGTTTGTTTGCCTACCCGCCGCCCTTGCTGAAAGGGAACTGAACTGTATCATACCAAGCCTACAAGAATGAATCCCTTACCGCAGAGCAATTTTGGCACGGCACATTTCGCGGATTTGCGCCTAATTTCACTAGTCAAAGTACGTTCGAGAAGTTGTCAAACATCTTGTCTTTAAAATGAGTATATGTGATCAATCAGGCTGAACCTGATCACCTTGAAACATTGGCGAAGAACATAAGCGGTTGAATCAGAGTACTAGGGCTAGGGAAAAGGTCATTCATCAGTCCTTTCTTTACTGTGTATGATGTCGAAAGAGCATCTAGTAGTTAAGCTTGTTCACTGAAGTGCCTTACGTGCCCTTTTATTACGTACGTAACAAACAACCTTTGACTCGACGTAATGTAATAAGAAGCAACCCTCAGCGTCACACCCTCGCTCAAAGCTCCTTTATAGTATAGTAAGGGCTCGCGCCTCTGGCTTTTCGCACGTACTCACTCATCTTTATCAGCTCCCTCTCCCTTCTTGAACTCGGTCTCGCTGCTTCGCTCCCTTGCCCTTGCTCCACCTCTATTTAATACGGACTAGGGCAGGTTAGTTCCGTTCCTTAGCATCAAATGAAAAGAAAGCAGATGAACGAACCAAAGGCTGTTTAGTTTAAAAAGCATCCCCCCATCATCCTCATTCGATCCTGCCTGCCGAAGAAAGAGAAGAATAAGCTAGGAAGGGGCCCCTAAGCTCGCGAGAAGGAGAAGGGCTAAAATACAAAGGCAAGACGCGCGTTAGAGAGGCACTAGCAAGACAACGCGCAGCACTCTAATCTAATGCACTAATGCTAATGCACGCTAACTACCCCTAATCTAATGTGCTACTACCGCGCTATACTGAACCAACGCTGACTATGCGCTTTAGCCCTATCAGCAGCAGAGCTAGCCGGGCAAGAGAAGGTTGGTTTGCTCAGGTGGATGATGATTCAGACGTAGGCAAGATAGTCACAGATGAGATTCCAACAGGTTTGTATAAGATGGGCATGGAAGCTCTCCTAAAATCAAAGATTCTCGAGACGTACGCATAGAGAAGAAGAAAATCAGGCGCATAAGGTCAGGTTGCAGAATGGCCTCTCTCGTCGACCGACAGAATAAACAAGAGTGACTACTAAATGTCTGGTTAAGATCTTATTGGTAGAATGATTTGGATTTTATTGGTCCTAGCACCCGGAACGAGACAAGTACGTGTGTAGATAGGACGCGAGATGAATCACAAGGTCCCCTAAAGGAAAGGCAGGCTGTTTTCAAGCATATAATATATGAATGAGAGCTAGCCTTGCGCTGAACTCAAAACTATGTGGGGAGCTCTATCTATCTTTACCTTGTCAGCCTTCTTTATTCAATTCATTGCATGTCTTTTCTTCCCTTCCTTCTTTGACCTTTCTTTGGAGCTCTAATCATCCCAAGCCGGAATCAGTAGTAGCTCCAAAGGACCAATCTACTATTGTATGGTAAGGTAAGCATTGTTCTTCCTTAACCTTCTTCTACCTTTGAAGATAGCAAGGGCATTGAAGCAATACCTGTCTACGGGGACCAATCATTAAGGCAAGTCAAAGCGTGGACAAGAAGGAAAGCAGTCTGTGAATAGAATCAATCCCTTCTCGATAGCCTTAGGAAGAGTGAATAGGCACAGTACAGGTTTCGAAAGAAAGAAAGTTGCCAATTCTCTTTCTAGCTAGTCTTCCTTTACCTATGGAGATTATAGGAGATAGAAGAAGAATCACATGTATGCGTGCTAAGCGTGGGCAAGCGAGGACAAGCTACAGCTATGGAAGAGAGTCTTTCCTTGCTTTGGCATTCAGTAAGTAGGTCAAGCAGTAAGTAGGCTAATAAGTAGGCTAACTAAATAGGCAGGCATGTATGCTTTCTTGCCCTGAAATTCTGCCTTTTCTTTGATTTTAGGACGGAGGAGTATTGACCACTTATTTTCATGCAAAAGAATCAGTGGTTTTTTCATATCTTTTTTATATACTCTTTAGTGGGATAGTCAAGCAGCAACCTCTTTGAGCTCTTACCGAATCCCAACAAAGGATCCCTATCTTGAGATCACAACTTCCTCTTCTTTTTTCTTTCTTCATAGCCATCCTCTTTTTTCTTTCAAGGACAGCTTTGAGAGAAGAACTTGTTTGTGGCTCCTTTTCATTCATTCTTTCTTCACGAGCTTGTAGAGAGCCCATGAGTTGATCAATAGTAATGGAATCAAAATCTTTCTCTTTCTCAATAGCAACAACAATATAATTGAATTTCGGATCGCAGGATTTTTTGTTCAATTACTCGAACATCCTCCAAATTCTCAGCATATCTATGCATTTGATTAACAACAGCCAATACTGACGAAAAAGCAGAATAAATGGATGATTCTGCATCTTGAGTGCTTTAAATTCTCCTATCAAGGTTTGATGATGCTCTTTTTCGGCTATTAGATAAAGGTACGAGGGGACGAAGTGACTCGGCCAAAGGTTCAGGTTCCGAAGGAATATCTTCTTCTGTTAAGCGAAATCGCTGTTCCATCTCTCTCCTGGCTTATTGATAAAATACCCTTTGAAATGAAGCAAAAAGTACACCCCAGCAAACTTCCTTTTTTTAATGATCGAATCTTCTTGGAAAACAAAGAAGTATGATAAGAGCCCCAGTATAAAAAAAAAAAATCTTCCCCCTCTGAAACGGAAAAGAAATTCAGAATTACCTCGCTAAGAGAGATGGGATCCTTGTTTGATCTTATTAATATCCTCTTTCCTTGAATTAGTAATGGGACGTATATATAAAAAGTTCAGTGTGAAATTAGAATGAGATAGATTGTTTCAAATTCCAATTTGTAATGCATTGAGGTTGATCCCGAAGTTACGGAGCCAAAAATCGACTTTCAATCTTCAAACAAAAAAGTAGGTAGAATGAGTGAAATTTCTTTTGTATCGTACAAATTCCATTTGTGTATGTGCTCCTGGGAAACATATAGGACTCTGACTTATTGTTTGCGCAGGGAGTCATCGAAAAAGCCAGACCCGGTACGGTATTCCTTGGAATCCTGAATATGATGCTACCAATAATTGTACTAATCCACATATGTCTTTCTCCCATTCATCGGTACTAGTGGAAGAATTGGAAATTCCCATATTTGTTTGATGAGAAATGTGAAACGAAAAAACTAACAAAATAGATAATAATAGGATCCCCATTTGGAATGAAATTATGCTATTTGTACTCCTTTTCACAGAAAATGGAGAGATTAATTTATCTATGTATTTTTTTGTTGGATTTTGATCCGTCGGGACTGACGGGGCTCGAACCCGCAACTTCCGCCTTGACAGGGCGGTGCTCTGACCGATTGAACTACAATCCCAGGAAAATTAGGTGTACAGCCTACCTAATTCTTTTTGCTCATTGGATTTCATTCGAACCATTTGGTTTCGCCGTGTTGTAACAGAGACACGAATGCTGATGAGAAAAATCATTTGAATAAGAAAGAGATATAGAAAGATATCGATTATTATGGATGCAGTAAACTCATAGTGGGCTAATTCATGAATTGAATCAAATGGGCCCTTTTTTGAACTAAGCGGTAGAGTCACGCTCTTTAAACGCCCTAAGAAATAGGCGTAAGTCATCGGTTCTAATCCGAGAAAGGTGCTATATTTTTCACGAAACTCCTGCTCCTGTCTTAGTCTTGATTTTTCAGCGGAGGATATAGATATGAAAAAGGTAACTGCCTGTCGAGTCGTTTTTTTATTAGTTTTTAAGCAGAATGTGAATTATGATGATTTGTAGTCGATTAGGAGAACTGCTATGTCACTACAGGGTTTACTCTTCCTCATCTTTCATTATTCATATTTTCTGTCCTGGGACATAGTCGAGATATTCATTATGAATCGCCAAAGTCTTCCTACTTCTCCATTGTTCCAATCAGATCCGAAAAATGAGAAAGAAGGACCAGAATTGAATCATGACTATATAAGCTATTCTGTCAGATTCGATATAGATGAAATCGTGTAAGCGGACCTTTTCTTTCCTTGGCCCATGTAAGAATTCGTTGTCTGATTTAATCTTCTTGTTCCTGGATGCTCCATAGGAATCCATCGCTATTCCTTTTCTTCCACCGAGAAAGGTTCATTCCGAAACACAAGAGTGATTTTTTTGAATTCATTTTGATTTGAGTTATGGTAATGCAATGCACGAGGTCTCGAAAATCAGGTTGTTTAGAGAAAAAGAGCTTTTTTTTTTATGTGAAATTGATTCAAACCCTTTATTTAAAGGTCGGTAATGTTAGAAGACGACTGTCGGTATCTGATGGTAAGATACCTACGGTCGGTATATCTTTGAAAGCGAGGAGAGAATAAACGGACTCTTCGAGGGCTACTTAAGGCACTTTAGTGGAAACCTGTAGGACTGGAGCTGTTGGATCTTGCTCAGTGCTGCTATAACTGAAGAACCAAAAAGCTCTGCGTCGAACTTCAGCCCCTGAGAGTTGGCCACGAGGCAAGAGGTCAGTCGTCTAAGTCTTTCTTAAAGTCGAGCCTCAAGACATAAACCATAAAAAAGATCAGGGACGATCCACTTTCTGATGTGTTCAGTCTTTCACTTACCTGCCTTCGGATGAGAAAGTAGGAAAGGATGTAGCAAGCAACGAAGTCAGAATGAGAATCCGGAAATCATGTTTTGATTCCTCTGTCAGCTGTCTTTCCGTTCTGTAACCCCAAGCCAAAAGAAAGGTTAGTCCCTTTAGTTCCCTGTCGGCTCTTCAAGTAGTAGAAGATAATTCAATCCTGTAGTAGACAAATCAAGACTCTAAACTTTCGAGATTGAGAAAGCAGGTTCACATCTGACAACTGTTGATCCATGGGATTAAGAGAGTTAGATAAAGTCTTACTGGGAGCTCTATCTACTCGTCTAGGCTGAGTGGCTTCTATTAAGAAGGTCGGGATTCTCTCAAAAGAGAATGATTAATATCCATAGAGATGGCTATGTCCCAGTTCTTCTCTTGTATGAATTCAGGCCGTTTCCTTCAAGACCTCTGGCAGGCAAGTCAAGCCATTGTAGGTAATCAACTCCCTTAGCAGTTAAGAGATCCTACTGCCTTAGATTTATAAGCCGTAATGCAGTCATTCTATTCCAGATCTTCCCCGGGCTATAGATTAGATCCCTGAGCTGCTAGAGTCAATTCAATAGAATAGAGTTCAAGGACATCAGCCGAAATATCTTATTTATTATGAGATTGCCGTTCCCATCCAGTCCGATAAAGTATAAGCAAGTCAAGCCGAAGCCGGATTTGATTACACCCTGTAAGGAATAGATATTGAATATAAGGTTGTAGGCTCAAGTTAAGCAGTAAAGGAATGAACTCTTGGCACAAAGTCTAGAAGTTTCTACATCAAATAGATCAACAATAGCCTTGGATTAGGTCGGCATTTGCCTTAGCCCTCTCTCTTTGTAATCTGGTTGGACTTATAGCTTTCTTTCTTGCCTTTGAAGAAGAGTCAGAGAATAGGCTTTCAAAGCCGTAAGCAAGAGAATAGCCAGGACTGAAGTCAACTAATGAGGCAGTGAATCCCAGTAAATTGGAATAGAATGGATGGCTTTCAGATCCTACTGAATTGACTCAGTCAGATCATGGATTTGGCCTTCTCTTTCTAGATGCAGTAGTCTGAGTTTGAAGCTAGCTCCGTCCGGCTGATGTTCTTTAAAGACAGAGGACTTGAGGCTGCTATGACTTCTTTCCTCCGAAGTGGGAATAATGAAAGAGGGTCTTTGGGCTCTTCGCGCCCGCAACTAATTGTTCTTCTTCCCCTGGGGGAACTCAAGATAATGACTGACTTAGAGTTCAATCCTGTCGTAGTCATCTTCCTGCCTTTCTTCAGACGACCCTCCAGTCGACGAAGAAGGTGACCGTGTTGCGTTGAACCAGCGTGCTTTACTGGGTATACCGAGTATAGGTGAGCAGCGACCAATTCGAAGTTCAGTGATCTTTCTGATTTACGAGATTGATATTTCAGATTCACAGGCTAACTTCCTTTCTCAAGTAACTAATTCAAGAATCCCGTAAGAGTGACTACTTTTTTGGATCGGATTCTGGAGAGGAAGGAGTCAACGTTTTAATACGCGTAAACTGGAGTTCATGCTCCCACCCCTATTCGGATCAAGGGCGAAAAGTCCGAGAATAAATGTTGCATCGGTCGATCATGTCTTTCGACCGTTCCCAGTAGCTCTATGTAAGTTGGTTTGGTGTAAACTGGGGAGATGGTAGGCTGTACCATTTGAAAGCGAGTTGCACATGAGCTTTTTCTATGAGTGATCGGTCTTTTGCAAAAAAGGTGAAATTGCTCTAAAGCGTTAGTGTGGAAGTTCTTCTTTACTTTATATCATCCTCCATATGGGCGGACCGACCCTTAACGGTCCTTGCCTTCGGCTTGGATTGAACTGTTTGATTAGGTAACTAAATGACTTTTCGAGGTGAGGGTTAAAGGTTTGCCTTCAACGCGAAAGACCAATCCTAGTCTCAGTTATGGAAATGGACAAATCTCCGCTTACGTAGGGACGGACTGAGATCTACATGTAGATTATCATACTGAGGTAGACTTAAGAAGCTTGAGTATTTATTCTTCAGCATGGCCTATACTTGAGTCGGAAATGGGATGTCGCGTATCCGCTGCAGACAAGTTGTTAAAGCGCTTAATCAAATTTATAGGCATAGGCCAGTCGGACTTACAAAAGAGGTGGGTGTTCTGCCAAAATCGTTTAAAAGCTTTGCTAGCGCTTATTTCTTGTGCTGAATCGATGACCTATGTTATGTATAAAGTAACAAAAATTCTTTGGATTGAAAGAAAAAAAGAAACAACTTTGCTGACAATTGTTTGTTTGGTCAGAAGAGTCCTCCGAATATTCGGGTCTTGGATTAATGATTTTCTTTTTTCTTTTTTCTTTTTCTTTGTGGAATATGAATAGAGAAAAGAGGATAGGCTCATTACATTCAAAAAGATATATGGGAATTTCCCAGAAATAATTGCAATAATTGAGCGTGAGAGCCAAATGAATCGAAAGATTCATGTTTGGTTCGGGAAGGGATCGTCGAAGTTTTGAAATGAATGGAAAGACAATCTACTTTCATTAAGTGATTTATTAGATAATCGAAAACAGAGGATCTTGAAAACAATTCAAAATTCAGAAGAACTCCGCGGGGGGGCCATTGAACAGCTGGAAAAAGCCCGGGCCCGCTTACGAAAAGTCGAAATGGAAGCGGATCAGTTTCGAGTGAATGGATACTCTGAGATAGAACGAGAAAAATTGAATTTGATTAATTCAACTTCTAAAAGTTTGGAACAATTAGAAAATTATAAAAATGAAACTATTCGTTTTGAACAACAAAAAGCGATTAATCAAGTACGACAACAGGTTTTCCAACAAGCCTTACAAGGAGCTCTAGGAACTCTGAATAGTTGTTTGAACAACGAGTTACATTTACGTACCATCAGTGCTAATATTGCCATTGAAAGTAAATGAAATTAGTAATATTATCCGTGAACGTATTGAGCAATATAATAGAGAAGTCAAAATTGTAAATACCGGTATTGTACTTCAAGTAGGCGACGACATTGCTCGTATTTATGGTCTTGATGAAGTAATGGCAGGTTCATTAGTCGAATTTGAAGAGGGTACTATAGGCATAGCTCTAAATTTAGAATCAAATAATGTTGGTGTTGTATTAATGGGTGATGGTTTGCTGATACAGGAGGGAAGTTCTGTAAAAGCAACGGGAAGAATTGCTCAGATACCAGTAAGCGAGGCTTATTTAGGTCGTGTTATAAACGCCCTGGCTAAACCTATTGATGGCCGAGGTGAAATTTCAGCTTCTGACTCTCGGTTAATTTCATCCCCCGCTCCTGGTATTATTTCGAGACGTTCCGTATATGAGCCTCTTCAAACAGGACTTATTGCTATTGATGTGATGATTCCTATCGGACGTGGTCAGCGAGAATTAATTATTGGGGACAAGCAGACCGGTAAAACTGCAGTAGCCACGGATACGATTCTGAATCAACAAGGGCAAAATGTAATATGTGTTTATGTAGTGGTCAAAAAGCCTCTTCTGTGGCTCAAGTAGTTACTACTTTACAGGAAATGGGGGCAATGGAATACACTATTATAGTAGCTGAAATGGCTGATTCTACGGCTACATTACAATACCTTGCCCCTTATACAGGAGCTGCTTTGGCTGAATATTTGATGTACAGAAAACAACACACTTTAATCATTTATGATGATCCCTCCAAAAAGGCACAAGCTTATCGACAAATGTCTCTTCTTTTACGAAGACCGCCCGGCCGCGAAGCTTATCCGGGAGATGTTTTTTATTTGCATTCACGCCTTTTGGAAAGAGCCGCTAAATCAAGTTCTGCTTTAGGTGAAGGAAGTATGACTGCTTTACCAATAGTTGAGACCCAATCGGGAGATGTTTCAGCTTATATTCCTACTAATGTAATTTCCATTACCGATGGACAAATATTCTTATCTGCGGATCTATTCAATGCTGGAATCAGACCTGCTATTAATCTGGGTATTTCCGTCTCCAGAGTAGGATCTGCAGCTCAAATTAAAGCCATGAAAGAAATAGCCGGCAAATCTCAATTGGAATTGGCTCAATTTGTCGAATTAGAAGCCTTTGCGCAATTCGCTTCTGATCTCGATAAAGCTACTCAGAATCAATTGGCAAGAGGTCAACGATTACGTGCTCAAACAATCCCAATCAGCCCCTCTCACGGTAGAAGAACAGATAATGACTATTTATACCGGAACGAATGGTTATCTTGATTCATTAGAAATTGAACAAGTAAGAAAATTTCTCGTTGAGTTACGTACTTACGTAAAAACGAATAAACCTCAGTTTCAAGAAATAATATCTTCCACCAAGACATTCACCCCTGAAGCTCCAGCCCTTTTGAAAGAAGCTATTCAGGAACAGATGGAATGTTTTCTACTTCAAGACCAAGTATAAAAGAAAACAAGTAAAGTAGAAAGAAATTTGATAACTTGAAAATCTGATAATTTCTTCTATTTCTAATATATATAAGAATAGATATAATAAGAATAAGATAAGCGGATAGCGGGAATCGAACCCGCATCGTTAGCTTGGAAGGCTAGGGGTTATATATAGTGGACGTTGATTCATCATTTTGAACGTCTCTAATTCAAAACCGAACGGGAAACTTTGGTTTCATTCGGCTCCTTTATGGAAGATGGATAAATTCTTACCTGTAAGATGTAAAGAAAAACAAATATGTCGCCCATACATAACATCTATGTCAGCCTTTCCGTCTTCATGCATTCAAAAGGACCCGCTTTATAGATGATCCCTATGCAAGAGGAGATTCTAACAATCTTTCCAGTTATTTATTTCGTTCCCTATTTCTATTGAATAGAATCCTTAGGAAAAGTAGTTTGTTTCCGCCGAGCTAAAAAACGATGTCGACGTCTCTATTAAAGCAAAGACACTGTTTCATAGCTCTTTTGTTTTGCTTCAATCTCCCTTATACAAAGACAAAATTGAAGATTTAGTTACGATTAGCAAAAATTCCACCTTTATCCATGGATCCCTTATTCCTTGCAATTGGAAGTATTGATCCAATTCAATAAAATTCTGTTTCGTCATTTCGTGATCCCATTTTTTCAATTTGGGGAGAGATGGCTGAGTGGACTAAAGCGTCGGATTGCTAATCCGTTGTACGAGTTTTTTGTACCGAGGGTTCGAATCCCTCTCTTTCCCTTTCTGTCAATTACTTTTTTGATAGTTTAGGAAAGATGTGGAATAGATCAAATTAGGAAGAGTTGAGTCGTTCATTACTGAAAATTGTATTTCATACCTACAATTATATATTGTGGGGGACTCTAACAGGCAGGGTCGTTCAATGGAAACAAAGTAAGAATAAGAAAATGAGAGTGATCCTTCTCCCAGCTATAGAAGAATTGCCATATTGGACTCAACTCAAAGGTTCGTTCAGACTGTATGGACGATTTCTCTGATCTTATAACAATCTCTTTTTCTAGTCAATCATCAGTCTCGGACAGTATTCAAAATCTTATCGAAAGCTTACGGCAGCTTGCCAAACAAAAGCTAATAGAAAAAAGAATAGAGCTATTACTGGCATAACATCTACTATTGGATTCAAAAATGCGTAGGCCTCAGGCAATTTGGCGACGAAAAAACTACTTGACTTGTGAATAAAGGAAAGAATGAAGACAAATACCGATGAAACTTAAGAGATTATAAGCCTAACAATTTCTTTTGATTGAGTTATTAATCCCCTATTTATTATTAAGGGATACGGAATGAATAACATAAAGTAGGTCAAAACCCCTTTCTTGCTTTCACTCAGCGAATCAAAAATCCTTCAATTCGAAAAAGAGAATAATAAATAGAAGAAATCCTACTTTCAGACATTATCTTAATGGGGAATTATATGTAATGATCAATAAATGCAGTTTAATTGGATCTATAAACGTATCAAAATCCGAGCATAGAATTCTTTCTATAAATCTTTGTACTGGAATTGACGACCAACCACTACGAATATTAGTGTTTATTAATGGTTCATATAAATGGGGCGTGGCCAAGTGGTAAGGCAACGGGGTTTGGTCCCGCTATTCGGAGGTTCGAATCCTTCCGTCCCAGAGTATGTCTATTAGATATATCACAGTATATTCAACAAAGATATATAGAAAACCATATCATATCCGACTAAAGCTTGCCCTTTTAAACTACCCATGTCATAACAGTATAGATTACTATGGACCAACTAAACCAATGACTATACATGATTCCATAAATCAATCAATTACATACCAGACTCGTTTGTTGCACGAAATGTGAGGGGCAAACTTCGGTTAAAACGATGTGGTAAGAAAGCAACGGGCGACTTGAAGGACATGATCCACTGTGGATTCTTATACCCTACATTTTCTATTATATAGGAATGAAGCTTGACTCGACATCGTTTGTTCTGTTCCACTGGAGCTCGAGTATCAAGTATTGATTCCTTTATCAAGGGCGGAGATCTAGGGTTAGTAGTGTCAATCAATAAGTGAAAACGACTAAGTAAGTATATGTTAGGTATAGAAAGAGAAAGGAGCCAATTCGACCCATTTGATCAAAAGTGTATCACATGAGAATCCATTGGTATGTTGCTGCCATTTTGAAACGATTAAAGATCACCGCACCGAAGTAATGGCTAAACCCAATTATTAAAGGCAAGGATAAAGCCTCAACAAGCAAGTCAAAATCCTTTTCAATTGTCTCAATAACGAAACTAGACCAGAATGAAGAATTGAAATAGATGATAAAGGAGACAGGCAAAAATGAAGGGGTTAGAGACAGACCGCTCAATAAATGAAATGCTTAAGCTTAAGGGTTGTTTTCCTTTGAGTGAGAGTTATACCTACAACTTGATTGAGTTATGAGGATAAGTAAGAATGGAATGAGTTTCTTTCACAAAAGAAGAAAAAAGTATTTAATAGTCTAATTGATTGAATAATCTATTCATCCATTTGACATTCATTATCATTCTATACATGACTGTGAATTTCCTCGAGCCGTACGAGGAGAAACCTTCTTATACGGTTCTGGGCGGGTCTTGTTAATTTACATCTATCCCACCGGTTGGTTATCGAATCATTGCAATTGATGTTCGAGCCCGAAGAGAAGGAAGAGATCCTCGTAAAGTGGGTTCTTATGAAAAGAATCTAACCTATTTCCATGTTCCTGCTATTCTATATTTCCTTGAATCCGATAGAGAAGGAAGAGATCCTCGTAAAGTGGGTTTTGTTTGATGTATGATCCTATAAAGAAAAGAATCTAACCTATTTCAATCCGCTATTCTATATTTCCTTGAAAAGGGTGCTCAACCTACAGGAACTGTGAATGAGATTTTAAAGAAGGGGTAGGGAGGGGCTTTTACGGAACTGAACCTTAATCAATAACCGAAATTCTATGTAATGAAATCAAAAAGGGTGTGGATAACTTGTATATAGCTTTGGCTAACCTTTTCTTCTTTATTATTTCCCCACTCTCTTGTTCTATTCATACTGATTACCTTCTAATTCCGTCTTCGATAACGACAAAAATATATCTTTTTTTCTACTTCTTCCTTCATTTTGTCTTTCGCCTACATCTTTATATGTCCATCTATGTTGATTATCTCTATAGTGCCAATCCAAGTAGTTTTGATAATTCTTTAGTTTTCTCCATTGTATAGTGTAGTCGGGTTTCACTATTCACATTCATATTGACAACAGTGTATCAAACAAATAGAATCCGATCGTGTATAAATGAAGCTAGTTATCTCCTCTCCGTTTCAGGACCTTTGCTTTTCACGCACATGATGGTCTCAAAGTGACTTTTCTGTGATATAAGAAGTTTTGTCTATTTTTGGGGTTGCTAACTCAATGGTAGAGTACTCGGCTTTTAAGTGCGGCTAGCATCTTTTACACATTTCTATGAAGAAAGAGATTCGTCCATACTATCGGTAGAGTTTGTAAGACCGCGACTGATCCTGAAAGGAATGAATGGAAAAAGCAGCATCTCGTATCAATGCTAAATTCTAGTCTGATTTTGACCTTATTAGGCCAAACCTTGTTTTCATTCTTGATGCGGAAAAGGCAAGTCAAGTGGGGTGGGTCGAATGAATAAATGGATAGAGCCCTATGCTCCAATTATAGAGAAATCAAAAGTAACGGGCTTATGTTCTTAATTCGAATGATTACCCGATTAGACGTTCAAACTATATTAGTGCTTGATGTGGGAAGGACTTTTGAGTGAGTTATTTCTTCTTTTCTAAGTCCTAACTATTAGTTACTCTACATTATGGGGTAGAGGGGAATGTGTAGAAGAAGCAGTATAAGGATTTCTAATCATCTTTTTGATCCTCAAATCAAAACCCATTAGATGGCAAAAGAAAAGAGAGGATAGAGAGTCCGTTGATAAGTCTTACCTATTTATACAGGGTATCCATTATTATTTTGACTGTAATACCTTGTTTTGAC